>NC_028357.1:4803634-4804800 GCF_000741045.1 Vigna radiata var. radiata | reverse complement strand
TCTCAACCATTTCTCTTTCATCTCTTCCACTCCAACCTTTTCTTTTCTCTGTCATTCCTACTCTAGCTCCAATTGAAAAAAATCAGAAACACTTGCCTTATTTTAATAATTTTCATTCTTAAAACTAAAAAAGGAAAACCCCAAACCCTTACTCACCTCCTTCATTCCTCTCAACCCTTTCTCCTTCATCTCTCTCACTCAAACATTTTCTCTGTCATCTTTGCACTAGCCCTAACTAAAAAAACATTCATTATTAAACGATTTACTTTTGTAAAGAGTTGAGTCATATTCACCTTTCGAAAAAAGTTCATTCAAAATCTCTTTAATTTAATTATCTTTACTATATATATTACAGCCGACAGGCACAACTTGCACAAAGACTTATGAACATCCTTCCTTTACATTCCTTTACATTCTGAGACTACTACGTAACATTGCTCCGTGACCATTTAATTTTTTTGGTAGAAATTCATTAACTTGTTTTCCTTTACTAAAGAAAAAAACAAATCAAAATACAATAAAATACTTGATTATAAAATCAAACAATAAAAATTCTAAATCTTGAAATTTTATTTATAATTATATAAAGAAAAAATTAGGTGCTTTAATTTTTTTATTTATGTAAGTATTTTTTTCTCTAACCATTTTATTTAATAATGAGTGTTTTTTTAGTTAGAGTTAGTGTAGAGATGACAGAGGAAATGTGTTGAGTGAGAGAGATGAAAGAGAAAGGGTTGAGAGGAATGAAGGAGGTGAGTAAGGGTTTGGGGTTTTTTTTTTTTAATTTTGAGAATGAAAATTATTAAAATAAGACAAGTGTTTTTTATTTTTTTCAATTAGAGAAAATGTTGGAGTGAAAGAGATGAAAGAGAAAGGTTGAGAGGAATGAGAGAGGTGGATAAGGGATTAAGGGTTTCTTTTTTTTATTTTTTTAATTTTGAGAATGAAAATTATTAAAATACCCTTAACCTTAAAACTTAGAATTCATGATATCCATGATATAAGGATATTTTTGTCTACTGAAACCCGATACACATTGCTAAAATGTACAACTGAAAAACAGGCGTACGCAACTTAGCAAACCCCTATATATATATATATATATATATATATATATATATATATATATATATATATATATATATATATATATATATATATATATA
>NC_028357.1:4711498-4802596 GCF_000741045.1 Vigna radiata var. radiata | reverse complement strand
TATATATATATATATATATATATATAAGTTTAAAAAAAAACATTATTAAAATTTAGAAAAAATTTAAAGGTAAATATTTTTATTAAATTTTTAAATGTTATAATTATAGAACACTTGAAAATAATTATTTTTTATTGTAGTTGACATTTGTACAACAATAATTGATTTCTATTTATAAATGTAAAATCCGTAATAAGATGTGTTCACTTAGAAAAGCAAATGCAAAAACGAAATTATCTTTATAATGTAAACAAATGTCTCCAGAAGTATGTGTTTAATTTTTTTTCTTATAGTGAAAAAAAATTAAAAAATCATTGTAATGTAATGTATCAAAAGAGTAAATAGTACTAAGAGTTTATTTTAAAATTATAAGAGACATGTCTATAAAAGCAGTTAAAAACTAAATCAATTTTATTAACTTTATTGTATTAATTTAATAAAGAATAAAATAATAAAATATTGTGTACATAAAATCCAGTTACAAATAAAATCTATTAATATATATTTGTGTACGTGATAGATGAGGATTAACCTCTATAAATAACTAGAGTTAAATAGATAAACCCGTAAACATTATATTGTATAAAATTGTTGAATGATATAAAAATATTGCAATTATGAGTACGTGAGGTGATAGATATAAAAGAAGGCAGAAAATAAAAGAGATGCAGAGTTGTAAAACAATGCAGTTGCCATTGAAAAACTTATGCATTTTGAAGGTAAGAAATATTGATTTAGAATAGTAAATATACTTGTATGCGTATGAGTCTAAAGTATTAATACTATGTACATAAATTTCATCTATACAACCTACATGATCCCTGTAAAAAGATATACAAGTTGATCATGGGAAATGATCCTTATGCAATCAAAAAGAAAAGAGACTCTATTCTCAATCCAATCTTTTTTACCTATTGCCATTACCATTCTCTTTAGTTGGCCTTTCATCTTGAATTTCTTCTAAGTCTTCAAACTCAGGTCCTTTACCAGCTTGCTGTTTCCAATATGCAACCAACTTCTTCAGCCTTGCTATCTCCTTTGAAGAAACATTCTTGCTGGGGTCATTCACAATGGATCTTACTCGGGATGCATACCTAAAATAAGCATACAAGAATAGTGTTAGAACGACCAGTAAAATAAAATATAATGGAACAGAATGACAAAGAACATACATGAGAGAGTTATGTGTCTCATCCAAATTTGATTCTGCTGGAGAAACATTCACAAACATCAGAGTTTTGGCATTACCACCGAGTGAATCACTCATCAACATGGTTAACTTGTGATTCCTGTATGGTGTGTGCTGACCACCAGAAGACAAAGCACTGATAACATCTGCAAGTGCTGATAATGACTTGTTAATGCTTTGAGCTTCCTTCAGCTGACTCCCCGTAGAACCTGACTTTTTCACTCGTTCTGAACCAGCAAGATCCACAAAACTCAGCTGCATATTGAATTCCACATAAATAAGTAAGCACTTGTTACAAGCACAGATGCCACATAAAATAACAAAACATCACTAAACTGTTTCTGTTTTCTAATTTCATTCCTTTGCATCCTTTCTGTGTCTTCTACTTTTTCAAGTCTAATTCCTGAAAAATGATATATTATTGTAGCTCAAAGGTTCAAAATGTAAAATATACCTTTCCCCTTGCAACCGACTGGCTTTGAAGGTTGGTACTTTCAATTACAATTGATAGAATGAGATGAGATCTTGAACTTTCATCATTCATTTGGGTTCCTGATATATGTCGCCGCTCAGATCCTCTTTGAATTATATTGTTCAGTTCTTCAATTGTAGAAATTGACATAATTGTCACATTTTCCACAACTACCATTCCCTAATCATCAAAATGAAACAGTTACCATTATTATTTTGAGATGTTTCAAGCACCCTACCTGGACAATTGTTAGAATTCATGGCTAAATGGAATGTGACTTTTTTTAAACATAACCATTGCTCAGTAAATTTACTTACTGAGCAATCAAAAAACCAAGCATACATATAAGCACCTTTATATCCTTCTTAATAACCGGTTTTAAATGCTTACAATTCAAATAATAAAATATTTACAAATTGAAATTAGCAATGACAACAGAGATGGTTACCGTTGAATCCTTCTTGATATCCAATTTTAAATGTTTTCCATTCTTTGGTGCCAAAAGATCTATTAGGGTATCTTGATACAATTCCACCATGTATGCCTACATAAGTGATACCAGAAGTCAGCATATGAGATAATAAAGTTTTGCAGAAATCCTAGACAAAGACAATACAAAAGGACAGTGAAAACATTTGTACACCAACAATGCATTTAAATTACACTCTAATCATTCACACCTCTAGAATATTTATTTGTACACTAGAGCTAATGACAACAATTCTAAACGTGAAAAAGATGAAAAAATTTAGTTATCTCCATTCTAGAAATGTTTACCTTCAAGGAAAAAGAGTACTTGTTATTATCTCTTCTTAAAATTCTAAAAAGTTCTGCAATTGCCCGAGGGGTAAGCCCAGGGTTGTTGTCTGATCCATAGATTGTAAATGTCTTTCCAGAGCCGGTTTGACCATAAGCAAATATGCAAACATTATAACCATCTACAGCAGACTGCACCAAATACTGCATTGCAAATAAAAGAAAAATTGGTGATGAGTTTAAGTTATACATGTTTCCACGAGAAGAAATGACAATGATGTATGACTTGCCTTTGTATCCTCAAATACACTTTCTTGAGTTGCAACACCATCAAAAACACGATCATATATGTTCTGCTTTGGCTTGTCATCTTTCCATGGATATTCCACTGTAAACTCATCTACTGCAGTGAGAACTTTTCTTTCTTTCTCAGCTATCTCTTTTTCATTGAGAGGCCTTAGTCGACAGTAAACTCTAATCTTGCCTTTCATGTCTGAAATAAAACCAAGTTCCAAGGTTGAATAATTGACGGTTGTTTGTATGTATGTCAATATACAATCACATAAACTTAATTTCGAATATAAAGAGTTTCTACCTTCTATCACATTAAAATAGCGCTTCCTTAAAACTTGTTCTTCCTTATAAAGTGTTTCCATTTCAGCTAGTTGCGCCCCTTGCATTTTCAGTATGGCAGCTGTCTGTTCATTCTTTCTATCAATATCCTAAATCATAAAACATTATCATATATTTTAAGTTCACAATGAAGTGAAAATAAACAAAAACATTGAAACCCAGTTGCTATACAAATGGAGCAGTGAAACTAATGAATTAAAAGTATTCAAACCTCTTTCATTTCTCTCAATTCTTCTAGTTCCTTCAAATTATTTTGCATTGAAACCAACTCAGAGTCCTTGGCTGAAATAGTTGCCTTAGCGGCCAATAATTCTTGCCTACACCCTTCTAGCTTTCTTTCAAGCTCGTTCGCTTCAGACTTAACAGCTTTGCGTTCTTGCTCAAGTTTCCATTGAAGGGAACTAATCTGCATTACAACAACCACCGTCAACTAAAATTGATGATCTTTTCCTTTAACAGAAATTTTAAATTTTTTTGTGCTACCTCTCCAGCATTCCTCTTTTCAAGCGCAGATAAATTCTGTTCCAAAATCATTATTTCACTTTTCAAGCTTTTGATAGTTTCATTGGCTGCAAACAGCTCATATTTACAAACTTTTAGCTCATCTTCAAGCTTTTGAGTCACCTATTGGTACCATAGAAAGCCCATATTTAATATTTATACATCAAGAATAAATAAAATCACCAATGTTAATCAGAAAGATAGCTTTGAAGGCATGGATTACAGTTTCCTAGAATATCTTACTTGTCTATTTCCAGCATCAGCAAGATCCTTTTTGGCAGTTTTCTCTATCACCGCATTACTTAACTTGGCCATCCTGGATTCCATATTCCTTTTGTCTAGAATAGCAGCCTGTTAGATTGAACAATAAGTAAGACACGTCAATCAATAACTTAGAGATAAAAGATCAATTGATCTTTACCTGTAGTTCCTTATCTTTTTCATAGCATAATGATCTAAGTCTATCACGGTCACTTGTAACAGAATCTAGATTTTGCTTATCAGCTTTTAAGGATTCTTTCAAGCCGTCCAATTCTTCTTGCATTTTCTCTTCTTGTCTTTGCTTCACACGTAATTCTTCAAGCAACTATTCAAGAACATTAAAGATTATCATTATTACCCTCAAAAGCATGTATTAGACACCCAATATGATATGAAAATAAAACTTTTCCATTTATCTTGAGAACTTTAGCCAGGTGCAAGCTTCTTTATTTTCTACCCAAAGGCAACCAGTATCAAAGAGAAGCAAATAGGTTTTATTTACGATGCAACAAGCCATAAAAACTGTCCTCTAAGTTTAATAGTTTAGTTTGGTGTTTCTTATGAACCTGCACATTATATCATAAACTATAAGTTTAGACATACTTGATCAGCATTTTTCTGAGATTCTTCAATTAGTTTTGACAAGTCTTGAACATGCTTCTCATATAATTCTATATTTGGAGGTTTAGAAGAATTATTAGGAATAGCTCCATTCAAAGAACCAGCACCGGCAGCAGATCGTGCTTTCGAATAGCGGCGCAGCATTACATCATTTATATGAGTCTGAAGAGCAACACAAATTTCCTCTCCCTATAACAAGGAAATAAAATACAGTGAGAGAAAATAATTCCAAATCAACAAGGGCTTGCGTGACATCAACAAAGATGTTATACCTGCTTGGTTTCAAACTGGAATATGTGGAGAACTCCTGCAACTCTCATTTTAAAAAAGACCGCAGTATTGCTGCTCCCAAATTGCATTATGTCTCTCAACTCAGCTGAGTGTAAATATTCCTTAGGAACTGGGCGAAAAAAATGAATCTACAGCCAATTGATCGAGAGAAACACACAATTAAAAGAACAATTCGTTCCTTCATAACTGTAATGGTAAATTAAATAATGTTGAGTTAACTAGTTTCTTTTTTTGGTATATCATACCCCTCTTTTATTAATTCCCAAAATTATTCGACCAGGTAAGAGTCCAATAGGGTCATCAATCTTGCGAACATTGAAGAAAACAGAATTTCCATAAGGAAGTGCTCTCAATATACGCAGAAATTGTTGCCGCGCATCATCTTTTGTCAGATTTTCCTATTAAAAGAGAAGAAAATCTTACATAAGTGGATATAAACTATATGCTTGAAGCAAATATGAAAATTTATATTTAAAAACTTGCACAAAAGTGAAAAATGAATGAAGCTATGTGCACAACAAAGGCTTAAGTATAACTAGCATTACAAATTTAAAATTGACTCTCATAATTGTCACTGGATGAAGATCAAAGACAAATAAATAGATGATCTTCTCATACCAATGAACAATAACGAGAAATAATGTCATACTCCCATTCCCGTTTTGCTCGGGTCATTGAAATTTGTCTTGGCAGGAAACGTTCCAGAAGTGAATTCCAGTCACTAAGAAATGCAGCAACTACATCAGTGTCAACATCGATATAGGAAATGGAATTTGACAACTTCACTCACTAAACACTATTACAAATGCACACTGAAAACCACTTACGTGCATGATTCTGGTGTGCTAAGGAAACCAATCTCAGCCAAGATTTGTAGAGCAGAAAGCTGAGCGGCATCATCTCTTCCAATAGGGTAATTGCCCAAAATATAATCATGTTGCAACTGTAGAGTACGTCCAGCATCAGAAAATATGACTTAAAGGTAATTGCAGCCTCGTACAAAAATTAGGTATACTTGTCATCACACTTATAAGGTTTCAGTACAAAAAGACATACTTGTACGTAAGACAATTGCACAAACATTGGTTCTATCACAGTTTCATCTGACTCCCGAAATAACTTTTTCTTGAATATCAATTTACAGTGCAAGATTTCTCCTTTACTTCGATCCTTTGCAACTTTGAATTCTGCCAGCAGATCCCCAATGTATTTGTTTTCATCTAACCCAATGTACTCCTCTGAGTAACAATGAAAGGAGCCGTCAGATTACTAAGTTCAGTTTGATTATAACATAAGAAAAACAAGTGAGAGGAAAAAAGACATGCCATTCCCAAGATCAGGTGCTTTGGAGCCAGTAACAACTTTACGACATTCAAATAGACTAAAGCTGGAGTATGCTGATAGTTTAATGAGCCCTGCAAGTTCCTGAAGTAAATATGTTGAGTAAGGAAAAAAAATATATAAACTTAATAGTGCAAACACATGTTTTTGAGGGTATGCAGAACTTCAATCTGAAGCAAACAAACAGATATTATATAGCATCCCTTTAAGCAATTAACTTTGTTAAACATTTATGCAGTTCTGTTAACCAAATAAGTTTAAGAACAGAATGCTGCAATGTAACAGCTACCAATATGTAGTGCAGTCAAAATGACGCTTTAATGAAATTATGTCCGAAAAGTGAGCTGGCTTTTACAAAACAAAAGAAAAGCAGAGCATATCCATTAAACAATTTAAAGTGACATCATAAATGAATGAATACTGCTGAAAACAAATTTCTCTTCTCATTGATAAAATCTGAATTAAAATTCACCAAATTAAATGAAACCCGTGCTGAATTAACCATAAAATTAATACATTAAATCATATAACTGTAAATAAGTAACTTTTGGTTATGAACCACACAATCCAAGAAATTTCCCAACTTAGTCAACATAAGGTACCTAGTCACATAATTTATCAGTGATTAAAGATTCCGTTTGTCTATTTTTTCCTCAAAAGGAAATGTTAGATATTAAGTTGTGTGTTTATGTTAATTGGGCTCAACCCATCTTGTATTTAGGATTTTAGCCCATATCTTACATTATAAATAAAATACCCTATGTGTATACAAAGACAAAAGGGAGATTTCTCCTCATCTTTTCACTATTTCATAGGAAACATATCATATTAATCACATCAGACAGAGGTGGTCATCAATTAGCAAGACTCAACTCTTAAAACTAACATTTTTAGTACCATTCTCAACCGTTTAGCAGTTTAATCCTTAGAAATAAAAGGGATTGTCATACACCATTTAGTTTATTTACTTCAACAAATTAGAAGAAAGGCTACTTGTGCATTTAAAATAATGGTACTAAGTATGATATCATAAAAGGACAAGTGAATCATAGAGAGGCAATAAGCACTAGCCCAAAGCATTCATTCATGTAATTGAATTCAAACACTAATGTAAAACAGCAAGTTAGAGAAAAGTAACAACTATCAATCACTGGCGGGCTTATTTATTCATTTTATTGAATGATACCGTTCTTGAAAATTTAAACCTCAAAAAATGCTAACTGAACCAATGAATCCTTCATCTGAAGCTTAGAGAAAGGAGAAAACAAAATATTTACTGGTTGTCATCCAACACGCTTGTAAAATTTGAACAGTAAGTGCCAACATAAAGGTAGTTTTATAGTTCTTGTAATGCTGAGCATCTAAAAACTTATACCCCTTTTAGCTAGCTCGAGCTATAAAGAAACTGAAAGTTTTAGATTGAAAATGTTTGAAATTAGATGCATATGGATTCCCTATCAAATATATTCCATCCAACACAGTGTTTGGCTGGAGGGAAAGGGGAAGTTTTTTTAATACTTTTCTTGTTTGGTTCAACTTTAAGAGAGGAGGGAAATGGTGGTGAGCAAAATTTCTCCCCATCCTATTTTTGCTCCCCTTCAATATTGGGGGGGTTTGGAAGCAAGGGGAAAAGATTTAAAACATTTTAAATGTAGTGACGAAAAATAACCTTATTTATATTTTGAAATCTAAAATTTTAAGGAAATAAAAGTAAAATAACTTTTAAAATCCCTCCACTGAATCAAACAAAATACCTAAATATTTTCTTGAACCTCTCCTTATCAATTTCCTTAAGTCATTCTCAATCTTTTATCTATTTCACATTCTGTAATTTTGAGATCTTTCACAGTATATACTAAACAATGACATTAGTTGAAATGCATGCAAATGCAAACAGAAGCAGATAAGAGTTAATGTCACATTTCAAGTTGTTGATTAAATGCAACCAAAGCCTACATAGAAAAGGAATGAAATTGATATACCTTCATTAGATTAATTAGATTCTGTAAAGAGACTAAATTTTTTCTCCAATCACTTTCAATCAAATCATTTATAATCTATTCAAATTTCACCTTGATCTTCAATCTTCAATAGCATTTTATTACAAGGCGTATTTATGTCAGTTATGAAAGTATACAAATGAAAAGAGAAGTATGAGAGTCTGAAGAACCTGAACAGCATCAGAAACTGTGGTTGACATGTCATATGCAATTTCTTCAAATGTTTCATCTAGAAAGAACACTATTGTTGTAAGCTTTCTCCCGGTCAACAGAGCTTCAATCTCCTCACGCCCAGGAATTATGTGTCTGGGACCAGCCTTGACAGAATGCTTCAAAGCATTTAATGAATTTAATGCAAGGACTTGGATCTCAGAATCAGTAGACACACCATTTGCTACGTTATGAATGTATTCTGATAGGTAAGTGCTAATGTCTTTACTAGGAGACATTGAGGATGCACATAAATACATCAGCTCCCATGCTTTAATCAAGTATTGCCTAATTTTGAGAAACAAATGTTAATCACTAGTGCAAAAATCACAGATGATACATATCCAATGATTAAAGGCCCAAAAAGACAAAGCATGTCACTCAATACTGAATCTAAAAGTTTCATACCTCTCAGGGTTATTTCTTGTCTGCTTTGATATCTGAACAAAAAGTTCATCTCGAAGTTCTGGTCGTTTCAAATTTTGCTTGTACAGTTTCCCTACAAGCTCAACCCGTTCATCTAAGCTTATAGGAGTTGTTCGATCAGATGAATCAATTCCCATATATTTCAAAATTATTTGGAATAATTTTGTTGCCCGGCTTACTAAATCAACATTTAACTTGAGCAGTGATGTTGGAATTGGATCCTGCAAAAAGTTTGAGTTTTTGCTCTTCATACAACACATATTTCGAAAAACTACTATTTGACTTAATTTCAATTACCTTTTGAAAACTCAACATGTCCTCAAATGTAACTTTTTCTCGAACTTGAGGACCTACAGATCTTTTAGAAAAAAATCCACGTTTCCCAGCAGATTGAATTTGCTTCTGCATCAATTTTAAAAATCCGTCCACCTTTGACAAACAACATAAACAAAAGCATGGCTATATCAAATGTTCATGCACCAAAGCAGAAAACTAAACCATCAGTAGTTCAGGTAATTAGCTAGACAGATCATTGAGACACAAAACTAACAGGAAAGCTATATAAAACTTTTAAGAAATTATATGTCTAAATTAAAATATAACTTATCTCACCTGGAATCTGTTGATCAAGGGTACAGCTCCAGCGAGCTCTGCTGGAACAGCCATTGACATAGTTGATGGCGTGCTGTAACAAACAAATCAATAACAAGTTGCAAAATGGATAGTGCTGCAAACGGTAAATACTCTTGCTTGACATAAAATTGGCCACTCAGTTCAAGAGGCAAAAGCAAAAAAAATAAGCATGTTGCAAGGAGTAAGAGATTGATCATTATCAAGAAGAACACGATTCAACAATATAATGTTTTCAATTAATACAATGAAGGTTGATAAGTACTTGCCTAGAGGTTAAACTTCCCAGAATGGATAAGTGGGAGTTACAAATTCAAAAGTATTATCAAAATGGTGCAGTAAAACAAAAAAAAAAAAAAATAAGATTTTAGGGGTTAATAAGTAAAATTTGTTTTTGATTCAAACCATAATTTTTTTGCATCAAATTACAGTTTCAGAAGAAGAACGATATGCGAGGTTTCAATAGATACCCAATAATTCAAAGAGAAAATATTCTAGATTTTGAGTCCAAATTAAGTTTTATCATCCTTTTAAAGATTAAAAAAAAAAATCCAAATTTTCAATATATCTCCCAAAGAAAGGATGATACTTACGGTGGCGCAAAATTGGAGCTATCACTATCATAGTCATCAACATTGACAACAGCGGCACCGTTGTGTGCAGGGGTATCATCATTGCCATTGCTAGAGCCAAAGGAATATCTACTTGACCTACCATTTTGAACCATAGATGGGGGCACATCAGTGATCATCTTGCTTTCAAATTATCTTAAATCAACAAATTTTGTTCTCCTTTCCCCCTTCAACCTGTTTCACTGCAAAATACAAAGATCCGAACATAAGTCAGAACAACACACAATTAACTTAAAATAACAGCAACCATTTCAGCCTTGCTGGTATGTAAGACTCCGAACTCAAAAAGAAAGAGAATAAGGGTGTGATTGTTCTTAAAACTGAAAATTATTCTTCAAAGAAGAAAGGACAAAGCACAATGGGATCATCAGACCCATTTATCAAATTGGGCAAATTCACAAGAAAGATGAAGGAATGATATAAACAGAGGCAGGAATGAAAAAGCTTCAAGCATCAAACATAAGATCCACGAAAGTAACAAACTTTAAAAAACCAAACACCCCTTTGCGGCAACATCCTTGCATTGACCAGAAACAGTGAGGGGAGAGGGATGGAAGCACCCCAGAAACTGAGCTGTGAAATTTTAAACAAAGATGGACAATAAAAGTAAAAAAGCAACCTTTGTGACAGCAATGAAATGTCTGAGTTACAATAACATTGGTGTCTTGTGTCTGAAAAAAAAGAGAGGTTGTGTGTAGCAAACTCGCAATGAATGGGAGAGAGAGAGAGAGAGTACAATTTGGTTTGTTTAGATTACATGAGAGGAGAGAAGGCAATGTGGCAAAGTGAGCTTTTGGTGAAACTTGAGGGAAGTCACGAGTGCATTATATGTGATGTGCCAAAAGGCTTTGAAAAAATCACTCATCAAAATTACTCCTACTTTTTCTTCTCTTTCCTTTATCGCTAAGAATAAAATGAAGTTTGAGAAGAACATCATTGTTATTCTTTCTTTACTCATTTTTTAAAACGTTGAATTAGTTAACTTTTAACACTCTTGTCTGTTGGAGACAATAAGAACCAACAGTAATACGCCCAAATGCAAAGCTTCCACTCTCTTTCCTTATTTATTTTACACACAAATAAATTATACAAAAATGGTATTTTTCACTTTCTATATATAAAAATAAAGTTGTGTACATAAATGTGCATACTCTTACTATACTTATATTTGAATCCATTCAATAGAAAAAATTATCTTTAAAATAAAAATGAGTTCAAAAAAATATTCAAAAAAGAAATTATATATACTATAATATTAACCAAGCTTAATATTATTTTGTCTTTATTTTATTTAAGATAATACTTGACTCTTTTTTTTCCGAGTGTTAAATATAATTTTTTTCCGAGTCCACAATCTCTCTTGCCCCAAGTCCATCATCATCGTATCATCCATCATCAAACTCTCCCTCTCTGTCAGTACACTGCTACAACGCATCACAAGCTTGAAACTTGTGTCCTTGAAATCCTCGTTCTCCGTCTCCTACACATTTCTCATAGATGTTTTTTCTTTACCCAACTTCATTGTGTACTCTTCCACCTCCTTCGAGTACTCCAATCAAAGATTATTATTTGTCTTTTTTTCTATAATGTATTCTCAATGTTAATTTAGAAATCAAATAAATTAGTTTTAATTTATAGTAAATAAATGGATTCGTTTATATTTTTTCTATTTTTTTCTAGTTGCATGGGACTTGTATTGCTTAATAACATTTAGAAATTTTTGTAATAGTCATGATTCTGAAGTTGAAATTTTATGCAAAGGAAAGCTTATCATAGGAAAGGAATTGTTGGAAAAAATTTTAGAATGTGTAATCAAGAAATCTAGAATCTGGAAAGTTGTAGTTTACTTTAACTCAATGTAGTTTTGCCAATCTCATGCCCTACCTCACCATAATGATCCTACAAAATATAGAAAAATTTAACACAAATTTTAACAATGTATCACTCCAAAAACTTTATTCCCTTAACTTCTCTATAAATATTGCAAACTCTACATAAACCAACAACAATTTTTCATTCTTATCTTTAATTTTTCTTCCTTTAAGTTTACTTTAATTATTATTTGTAAGGATACCCATTTAATCAAGTTGAAGATATAATCAATTATGTTTGACAGCAATTTGCATACATCTTCGTTTTTAATTCCGTAATACTAGTTTGAATTTATTTGTTTAAAAAAAATATATTTAACTTTATATTCATTAGATAAGGTCTTAAATTAAGTTAACTTTAACTTAACTCGTATCATTTACACCAAAATATATACACATATATATTAAAATATTGTCTACAATAAAATATATATTATAAAATTTAAAATAATAAAAAATTCAGTTCCTGACATATAAATCTTTAAATTAATTTTTCAGACATTTGAAAAATTTGCTTAAAAATTAAATAGTATATGATATTTTATTTTAAATGTACAATTGTATTAAAAATTGAGTAGAATTCTAAAAGATATTGCAAATTACTAGCTAATTAAATAAAGACTCATTTTAAAATAAAAAATTAAATATTTTGAGAGCAAAAATATCATTTTGTTTATTAGTATGCAAATGTTTAATTAACTATAAAAGATAAATTATTTCAATAATGAATCATAGTGGTATGAATTTTTTTAATTGATTTGAGATCTTATTAATATTATATCATATATATTTTTTTCTGTCATTGTTAAAAAAAAAATGAATAGTTATAGTGGGCAATCTATGAAAAGAGGAAGGACAAGCATAAACCAGAAATCATGTGTGCATAATTCGAAGCAGCTAACGTTGGACCCACAACTTTTCTGTCCCTTTTCTCCTTCCAAAAAGATCGAAGCGAAAATACATGTATTTTAAATTTGTTATATTTTTTTTAGTTTTTTTTTAAAAAAAAAAATATATATATATATATATATATATATATATATATATTTATATTCCTTTTATATTATTATTCTATACTGTACACGAATGGGTCCTACTCTCAGAAACCCTAATTCTTTTACCAACACTTATCCCTTTCAGTGTGACTGTCATGTCAGCTTGGTTTCAAATCTCCTTTCAATTTTAAATTCTAACTTCCCTGATGTTGAAACCTTCAAATTTTAACCCAATTCTCATTTTAAAAATACCTAATTTTCTTCTGAATCCAGCAATACATAAGAATACCTGCATATTTATTTTTTTCTATTTTTATTTATATCTATCTTCAAAATCTCACATCTCTGTGACGCCTTCTGCAGAATGCAAGTGACAGTGACAATCACACCATCCATCTAACTTTTTCTTCCAAGAAATTATATAAAACAGATATTTTAACAATATTATTTTTAAAAAATATTTAAAATAGATTAATCACAAATTAATATATATATATATATATATATATATAAAAGAAAATAAAAGATACCATAACTTTTTTTAACATTACACATGAGTTAATTCTGTTGTGGGGTTATGCGTGAGCTTCTCAAAAATAATTATTCAAGAGTAACCAGTCCTCAGCATACCATAACTAACAATAAATGTCTTCCCAAACAAACAAATAAAACAAAAACCTTATTATTCACAAATATCTAATTGAATTAGGAAGAATCCTTATGTTAAATATTCAGAATTTGTATATCCTACAGATTAATTAATTTCTTTTATTAAAATATAATGATATTACATATGATTAAATAAATTTTTTGTTTTAAATTTAAATGCAGAATTAAAATAAAGACAAATTTCAATTTTTATAAGAATTTAAAGATTAAAGACCTATTTAGCTGTATTATATACTCATTTTCATTTCTATCTTAAAAACAGTTGTTTCAATACCAATTCAATTACACATTTTTTGTAAGAAAGTTCTTTCTTGGCAATCAAATTTCTTTTTTTTTCTCACCAATCCCTCATTAATAGTATCAATTAGTTAACAGCTCAGCAACTACATCACTATTTACTATTAATAATAAATGAAACATTAATAGTTTTCCACATCCCAACAGCTAGCTTTTAGGAAACATATTTCACTTTCACACTCTAAAATAATGTCATATTCTATTATTATTTTTCATATAATCTCAATCATTTATTTACGAAGTAGTCTTATATCCTATAATTTTGAAGATGATGCATGACTGATTGAGAAAAAGAAAGAGCGAAAATGCATGGAAGCAATAAATAGGCAGAGACAAAAAACAAGATTTGGAAGAGAGAGGGATTTATAAGATTCACGAGAATGGTGACTTTGAATATTTCATAGGCATTGATTTTAATTTTTGTATAGAAGAAAAAGAAATGGTTTGAGTGTTTATGAAAGCAAGCTTTGAAGTTACTTCAGTCCAACAACCAGAACAGTGCTAGCTACAAGAGTTTTTAAGAGAAGCATGAGAAAGTTTGGTAGTGTTCAATTGGGTGGACCAATTCATTCAAATAATCACTAGTTGTTAGGAAACCCCACTTCTCCTAACAACGAAACTTCCTCTAACTTAATCTCACTTTCTTCTTTTAGAGTATTATAAACTTTTCAACATGTCATAGATCATAATTTTATATTCTTTATAGATAAATAAGATTAGCAATCTACAAGGAAAAGAATCTATAAATAATCTTTAAATTTTGGATTCAAGATGTGGATACTTTGCAAGATGATTTCTCTAAATTAATGATTTCAATGATCAAAATAAAGATCTATGTTGTGAATCTATTACTAAATTTTATTACAATCTAATGGTTAATGAAGTAGAAACCATAAATTTTTTGGAACAATCATCAACAAAAATAACAAAGTGTACTTTTACCTTTAATAAGTCATAAATATTAAGGATTGATGCTTTTTAAAGAATATATTTAGATTTGTTTACCATTCATGTAATGAGTACATAACGCTACACTTTTTAATACAAAACCTCATCCTTTTTAGGTAAGGAATTAATTTTTTTACTTTTTTACTTATAAGACTAAACTTTTGATGTCACTGAGATATTTTCATATACATATAATTCACATTGTCTTTGGCAATCAAAGCTTTAGTTCAATACCATTTAGAATTTTTCTCCCCTCTAATCATAACTATGTTACCTTCATTGAGCTTTTGTTTATTAGAAGCAAAATAATTATCATAATTATTAGAATTTTTCGTTTCCTTTCTTCTTGAGTATGATATAATTTGTCTTGATTTCTGCTTGATTTTTTTAAATATATGTAATATAGCGTTTCGGTGTTACTTTGTGCTAGTGTTGTTTTTCTGTGTGAGAATTTGAGGATTTTTGAGTGAGTAGGAGGAAGAAGGACGGACATCGACATCCGTTTCGGGTCCAAACGGATGTGAACATCCCTTTATGCCTCGACTTTTATTTATTTTAGTTTTTTGTTTATTTTATTAAGTAATTTAATTTTACTTTTTTATTTTCAAATAATTTTGTTACGTAATTATTTTATTTGAATTTTTTTATTTTATTAGTTTATTGTATTTTTAATTAATTTATAAATTAGGTTTTTTACGTTAGAAAATTGAAATTAAAATTAATCTATAAAATAAATTTTACTTAAGGGTATAATAGGAATATAAATAAAAAATAAAAATATAAATAAAAAAAGAAGGGATAAAAGTGGGATGGAAAGGTGAAGGGCCAAAAACGTGGAGGTGCTGGGATCAACGCCCTAATTACTATCATAAATAAATGCATACAGACCATTTTAAAAAGAATCTAGAGCATGTTTGACTTCTCTAGTTAATAATTTCACTCATTTTGCAAGAAAATATAATTAACACTAACAACCTTTAACACATCATCATCATTAATATTTCATAATCAATAAATATGTAAGATGTGAAAAGTTCCTTCCTTGATGTAATGTGTAGCGGAGAACCACTATCAATTACCCACATGCTCTCATTAAAACAAAATTAACAAATTTATAGTCATAAAAAAAAGAATAAGATTACCATATGTAGTTGAAATATGACCATCATGATCATTCTCTTTCTGTTTGTCCTTTTTACATTAGTTATCCTCTTTCAATTAAAATAGTCACTAGTGCAGAAAGGACTTTAGACGTCTGTTATTTTGGACTTTTAACGTCTGATCTATGTCCGACGTCTATACGGGTGACGTTAATGAGACGTCAGACCCTTTAGTCTGACGTCTCTATAGACGTCGAACCTATATAGGTCAGACGTTTATATAGACGTATGATCCATACAGGTTAGATGTCTCTGAGGTTGCTCCTGACTAATGGTTATTCGAGTTTACAATTTTATATTTTAGTTGAAGAGAATGT
This sequence comes from Vigna radiata var. radiata, assembly GCF_000741045.1. Lineage (NCBI taxonomy): Eukaryota > Viridiplantae > Streptophyta > Magnoliopsida > Fabales > Fabaceae > Vigna > Vigna radiata. The sequence continues at coordinate 4,786,376 of NC_028357.1, read as the reverse complement.
ATTGTATATTTTTTTATTGGGTGGTTTTAAAAACGTGGTGGAGGGAATTGGAGACAAAACGCAAGAAATCGCCGCCAAAGAATGCCGTCAAAGAACGCCGCCCAAGGACACGAGAATAACTACACCAAAACCTAACGAAAACGCATTTTAATCGGTTCAAATGAAAGATAGTGCATCAAAGAATGATATAATCGGAGTAAAACTAATTTAAAACGGTGCAAAAGTGACAAAACGTACCTTAAAAGCGTAACACGTAGAGAGAAAACGCGACGAAGATGATGAACAATGAGTGCGCATAACGACTGTCTCGCGATCACGGTGTTTTAATGCCGACATTTAGAAGTCGGTTCCCCTATAACAGACGTCTGAAGGGCTTTAGAAGTTGGTTCCCCCCATAACAAACGTCTAAATGGAGTCAAAAAGTGACTTTTTAAATTTCTGGGTTTAGGGTTTAGATGTCGGTTTCCCCAATAACTGAAGTCTAAAGAGCTTTAGAAGTTAGAGTGGCGGGATCAGAAGTCTAAATGGAGTCAAAAAGTGACTTTTTAAATTTCTGGGTTTAGGGTTTAGATGTCGGTTCCCCTAATAACTGACGTCTAAAGGTCTTTAGAAGTCAGAATGGCAGGATTAGACGTCTAAATGAAGTCAAAAAGTGACTTTTTAAATTTCTGGGTTTAGGGTTTAAACGTCGGTTCTCTCAATAATTGACGTCTAAAGGGCTTTAGAAGTCGGAGTGACGGGATCAAACATCTAAATGAAGTCAAAAAGTGACTTTTTAAATTTATGGGTTTAGGGTTTAGATGTCGGTTCCCCTAATAATGGACGTCTAAAGGGCTTTAGAAGTCGGTTCCCCCCATAACAGACGTCTAAATAGAATAAAAAATTATTTATTAACTTTTTCGTTTAGTTTTGGCGTCTATTCAGGGGAGCCGACGTATATGAGGGCCTATAGACATTGGTTATGAGGGTCCTGACGTCTATAATATTATAGACGTCGAGGCTCCTCTTAACTGACATCTATATTGACAACTTATTTACGAAAGTGCCACCGGTCATTAATTTACATCGGGGCCCACTTAACTCACTTATAAGGGGTGACGTTAAAAGTCGATTCTGCACTAGTGAGTATTTTTGGGTTTACCCAGTTTTATTACAATAATGACACTTCACATTTTTGTATCTTGACTTTGACTTACTCCTACTCTTCTCTCTACCACCCTTCAATTCTTTTTTTCCCCTTATTTTTTGTGGCAAGCACCTTAGTCTAAGATAAAGAACCATGTGTCTTCTTTCTCATCTCTTCATTAAGAGAATCATGTTTTTGCCATCTGAAGAGAAACAATGTTATTAAGGACCGAGTTTGTAATAGGAACCCAAAATATCTCCCAAGACTATAGTACAGTATTCAGTGAGCGTAGTCCAAAAACTTCATCATCAAAGTTGGTACACATTTGTTACAATTGATTTAAGAACCCTTGAAACTAATTTTAAGTGATCTAAAATATAAGAACTCTGACATAAAGCAATTCAATAAATACAATTTATTATTGTTTGATTTAGAAGTATACAAGGATTCAATCTTCTCCCACAAAGTTCTGACACGTGACTCATTAGCAATGTCATTATAAACATTGTCATATATATATTTCAAATGAAACCACACACCTGTTAGTTCTCAAAGTCTAATGCTTCCTTATACATAGAATTTGGTTTTTGTGTAGCAAATATTGAAATATGCAATTTCTTCACAAACAACAAGTCTTTCATTTTGTCTTTTCACAAATGATAGTTTGTATTATTTAAAGAAATCATCTTTGTATTTTCCTCCATCATTCAAGCAAATAAATATAGTCTTAAAATCAAAGAACTATAATCATTCTAAAGGGGAAGAATAACACAATACCAAAATGTATAACAAAAATAATTCTCCAAACTTTAAAAAACAATAGCAATAATCATAAAAGATAATACCAATATTTTTAATATAAGAAACCCAATGTGACAAGTAAAAGCCCACATACACAAGCCAATTGATCAAGCTCTACTAAGAACAAATATGGGTACAAAAATTGATGGGATAAGCTCTTCCAAGCTATATGACTCAAGCCAATGGGAGACTTCCAAATGAGTGGTGGTTTGTGAATGTTTGATGATGGTGGAAATATGGTGCACATATGGTGATTTTGATGTGATGAAATGATGACTCTTCTTCCAAGCTATATGACTCAAGCAAGGGGAAGAGAGTTTAGGTGCTCTCAAGAGAGGTTAGGTAAACTCTTAAGGAAGGATGACGAGAGGAAGCCTAAAATGGGTGCTTTAACCTTGGTGACCTAAGATGAGTAGTATAACATAAAATTGACAGCATAATTTTACTCAAATCAAAAGTGAATTTATATGGGAAGACATTTCTATTTATAAACTTAGATAACCTTAAAGATATCTCCAAATTGTAAAAGCAAAACCTAAATACTTTAAATTGGAAACCAAGGTAAATCATCTTCATTAGAAGCATGACACATGGTCATTATTAAGGAGAAATCCTCTCCATTAGGAACATGACACATGGTCACTACTAAGAACAAATCCTCTCCATTAAAAACATGGCACATGGTTGCTACTAAGAAGAAATCATCTCCATTAGAAGAATGACACATAACCACTACTAAAGAGAAATTATCTCCATTATAAGCATGACACATGGCCACTATTTTTTTAAGAATGAAAGACCAAGAAGACCTCAACCTTGGAGAGCAAGCCTTCTCCGTAGGTGCATGTTGACTTAGTAGTCAACTACAAAATGCACCCCTTCTCTAGGTCATTTCTAAGCCTGAAAACCCTACACTACTTGGCTTAAATTTAAGGACCAAATAAAAACCTAGACTATTTGGCCCGTTATACAAGGTCCAAAAGAAAAATCCTATACTACTAGGCCTATACTACTAGGCCTATAATACAAGGCCTAAAATAAACCTATTCTACTAAAAACTCATTGATGACCTATGATGATAAGAGTTTGGGTCCACCTTCCACAGATGACTCTAACTCTTCTTGAGTGTGTTTGACTATGGTTAGGGGGCATATTGATATAGTTAGTATATATGGATGAATAAGATGTACTAGTGGCAGGAGAGAGATTATAAGAGATAATAACGGAAGAAGTCATAGATGAACATGAGAGAGAGAAACCTTAGAGAGTACGCCATAGTGAGTCTAAGGATGGTGATTAGAGCTAAAGAAGATGACATACGCGCTGCCATGAGCAGCTATAAAAGATGACGTCTACGAACTTCAATCGGGGCATGGGAGCGTGTTTGGACTTTGATGGTGATGATCTTGATGGTGTTAGGGTCACCTGATCAAGACGAGCAGAATCGTGTAGCCGCTTGTCAAAACTGAGCTTCGACAACCGCGACAACGATAGTTGTAATGGACAAGAGTAGCAAAAAAATTTCAAAAGAATCTTAAACTCTAAATACCATATTGAATATATTAAAAAATTATGTATGCGATTAACCTCTGTAGTATAGAAAATACACATAAGATACTTTATTTATAATGAAATAAATATGAACTAAGTCCAAAGTACAAATTAAAAAATTAATAATATAGTAACAAAATATAAGTAATTGAAAATAAAAAATAAATATAAGATATAATATATATATATATAATAATAATAATAATAATAATAATAATATAAAATATATAATATAATACAGAATAATTTAACTTATTCTTATCAATAACTTTTTAAAAGGCGAACAATAATACATAAAAGAAAGTGCTATTTCCTAATATACAAGATTGTTGTGGATACATCATGTCAATTCAAGGTAATGCTACACCATTTGTGGTAACAAATAAATCATGGCCAAATACTCTGTAGTTTCAAGTTGTAAAATGTATAATAAACAAAAGAAGCCATGCTCTTTATTGAACCACATCAAACTAATAAAATTATGAAAATGATTTATGTATATCCAAAATATTAATCAAGATCCGAGATATACCTAAGAAAAATTATAGATTTATTTCTGACCTCCAAAAGAGTATAACATCAGACAACACGAAGATGCTTGTTCTATTTTTAAAAAGATTTATGGAATATTAAACAAAGTTACAAATAATTGGTACTCAGACAATTTTTTGATCCCACATACCGACCCAAACGCTCATTCATGCTTTCACTTTTATTATTTTCAATTATTCAACGATTCAATAATAATAATAATAATAATAAAGTAAAACTTTGAGATCTGCACACAATCTCCTTCCATGATGCACATATCAAACTTTCCTTGTTGCACTTCAGATATTTTCAAACCACATTTACGACAACTCACTTTTTATATTTGTCGTTAATAGAAAATAAATCAACAGGATATAACACTTCACTTTTTTCTCAAAACCCAAAGTAAACTAATATAACTTAAGTCAAAGATTATCTTTTAGAGATAAATTAAAGAAGTATTTAAAATTATTTATACTAAAATGATTTTTTCAGATAATATAATTAGAAAAAAATAAAAATTTAATTTTTTTTGAAAAATATTTTAAATAAAAGAAAAAGAATAAATTAAAAACTTGCTTGATTTGATTTAGATTATAAACTCAGCTATTTTGATCTGAGTAAAAAATTATCGAATCAAAAATCAAGACGAATTAATTGAAAACATCAAGTCAGATCATCCTATACTAAACATCAGAACGAATTGACCCAAAACAAACCAAATCAATTCTGAAATATAGAATTGAATTATTCAAATATATTTGAAATAGAACTTTGTCTAAAATAAATTATTTTATTCAAATAAAAAATATTTTAATTATTTCCTTCAAATAAAATATTTAAAAAATAAAAAGAATTAAGTTACAAATAATTCAAATATAATGTATTTCAATTTCTTACAATTGCTAAAATTCCTATCCATGTAAAGTTTGTCTATAGGCCTTGTCTTGTAAGTGTTTGTTAAAACAGTTATTTTTTATATAAACTGATTCCAAATCTTAACACTGTAAGTTTAATTTATCTTACCCTACCTGAAGGCCCTACGGTTGTATCTTCTGCTAACAAAATTTCGAATTTCTCTGAAGCAGAATGATACTGTCTGCCCTTGTTTTCCGCTCTTAGGAGTAAATGTGTTAGCAGAAGAGAGTGGTGGTGGGGACAACATAAGAAGGAAGCAAACCAAATAGGAGCAGCACCATGTGGACAAATAAATACGGACTATACGGCAGACACATCATATGAAATGAAACCATGGATTAGGATATAGTGCATTACACAACCAAATGTCCTAGGTGATAATGACACTACTAAAATGCCAAGGATCACAGTCCATGCATGTTATTATACGGAACCAAAACTTACTATGAATTTTGAAATACAAGCCCATCTAATTTTTGGCTGTACATCTCTACCTACAAAACTTGTATTGAATGAATGAAACTTAATTTTAAGAAGCCGAATAGTTCTCGCTCAACCACAAATTACAACAACAAAGAATGATTCAATATCTAAAACACCTTAATCTCTGACTCAAACCTACCTATGACTTCACAAGTTTTTTACCAAAACACCTTAATCTCTCCATTGCAGCGTGGATTTGCTCTGAAATTGTGGAGTAGAAACATCTTTGTGCTGCTTCATCCAAACCATCACAAGTGCTGGGCCATCCAACAATTGGGAATGACTCACTGCGAGATTGGGAAATAGCCTTTTGCCTCATTGCTGGAAGGTCAAGTTCAATTGGATCGCCAATAATAATGTCAATTTTCTTATTCCATAATGGTAAAGGAGGTCGTCTACCAAACATATATTTCTCTGGCATCACCTACAAATATAAGCATGAAGAATTATATATTAACCTAATATTAACCTAGCAAAAGAATTATATAGACCAAAACCATGAAGAAAGAAAACCATGAGGAAGCTTGCCTATTTACTATTGGACATCTACAGCGGTTATATTGGGACAAAAGACCACTATTGCAAGTGATCAAGACAATAACTACAATTTTATGTATAAATAATTTTCTCTTGCTAATGATAATACAATAATCGATATATAACCAATAGGATAACAGTTTATATTAAAATATGAACATTGTTAGGAGCAATTTATGAATATAGTATAATGAAAGCCTACAGATGGAAGCAAGCATGAGAAAAGAAGTCTTGGACAGAGCAAACATAGAATGTGTAGACGTATAATTAGAGGGTGACAAGTCATGTTCTCCACTTATTTTTAACAATCACTTAGTCCTTGAAACTTGATGAATGCTCACTGCTATCTTAATAGTTCCAGTTAAATGGTTACTTTGCAACATGTTCGCTAGTAATATAAAAACTGTTTTCCCAGCAAGACAGTGTTGTTCATCTGGAGGATATAAATGCTTCAATCTCAAATATGTCTAACAACTGGAGACAGCTTATCATAGAGGCTTTCTTATTGCAACAGACTAGATAAATTGACAGAGCTGCATCTTTGGTAGAAAACATAACTACAAGTGTAGTAGGATATATAATTTAAAGGGAAAGCGGAGAGGTTCTAACTTACCTCATGAAAACCATGATGGATAATTGGCAATACGATTGGAGTTATATGTGCTCGAGCAATTAGACTAGCAGTTCCCCATTTCAACCGCCTTATAGGTGCCTCTTCTTGATTCACCTTTCCTTCTGGAAAAGTATGCAGCTGCAATGAGAAATTCATAAATGACATATTAGTTTTACTTCAGTAAAAAGAACTCTCCATTTGGGTGTGAAACAGAGTGTGCCAGCATCTACTCAATTAAAGCACCAGTTTTAGAGAACTTCTGAAACTAGTTCTCTCGTGACTTTGGGATACAAATTTACGTTATTAACCTTATATATAATTGCATCTAAAATTTAAGTAAAACAGGCTCTGTTGATGATTGGTGTTTTGTTTTTCTTCTCTGCACAAAATAGAAAAGAAAGCTTATGTTTAATTTGGCTTAAAAGAAATTGTTTTATAATAAATGTTTTCCCTAAATCAGAGGCACAGCATCTTTATGCTTTTGTGATTTTATATTCATAAAAGTAAACACTCATTCTGAACACTGCTTACCCAGAGATGAGGATTGGTGGTAATAATAAAATAAAAAGAAAAACAAGCCCGACTTCCATCAACCAGTGACCCAGTTGGAAAATCAAGTAAATAGGAATTCATCCCCATTCTTACTCCTCCATCCTCTTCTTCAAATCAGCTCAAAATGCATCAAGCATAGCATGAAAATAAATAAATAAATTTGCAGTCTAGAGCATTTCTTATGTGCTACAGCAGAGAATGGTTCCTGAAGCTTTGGTGATCCAGGAAATCACCAACAAGAAGTAGGTTTGGTTTAAGATTTGATCTTCAATGAAAAAACTGAAAACTTCAATAGAAAAATAATCATAGAAAATAAAGAATAAAATTACAAGTTCTTCTCAATCCAGAAAACGTCTATACAACCTTAGAATCAGTTTCCTAACTCCTAAATCATTACTATTATTATTACCATGAATAAACTAATTTCTACCCTGAGTATATGCATGTTCTAGAAAACATTAACTTCCTGTATATTGAAATTACAAGTTGCTGCCATGATTGCAGTGGGTACTGCATTGCAGGCAAAAGCCAGCTGCAGTTAATGTGGTTGCAGACTAAAGCTGCATCATATGATAAAATCCACACACAAACTTGGACCTGCCGATTATATCAAGGAAATTTCACCGCAATACCAAACCTATCTAAACAAACTATCTCAGGATTTTGTTTTGATAAATCTGCAAGTCACTCGTCATATGAAGCTGAATCACAAGTCACAACAACCATGGCCATCATCAACAAAATAATCGCATCTAGAGCTTTATGTAAAGACAGACAGATATTTGTTGTATTTTATGTAAGCTTAAGAGCATAAAAGGGTAAAAGAAGAAAAAAGAACAGAAAAGTACAACATAGCTACTTCCTAACACTTTCCAAGAATAAAGCTTTCCCTTGGTATGTAACTGAACAAGAGAACAATCTTTACATCCTTTCTCCTCTAACTAACCTCCCTGTATAATTGTTCGCATTCTGCTATGGCATTTGGGTGCTACTCAATATCTAACTCCCTCTAGCCCTCTCAACTACTATCTTCGACATTTTGTGTATACCATCGAAACATTTGAACCACAAGAGAACTGGACCACCATCTTTCATTTAGGATCATGAGTAAACATGACTCGGAAAGTTCGTAATCCATTTAAAATCATCATCCAAAATGATAAGAGTACAATAACAACCCTAGAAGGTCACAATAACCAATAACTTAACACAAACTACCCAAAATATCATCACAAAAAGTGTTAAGCTTGAAAGGGAGGAGAGTACTAAATGTTACATAGATACCCATTCTCCATCATTTAAACGCTCAAGAGCTTCATTCATGTGCTCTTGATAAATTCCACCACCTCTTGTAATAGGTATGCATTTCCCTGTGCAAGTTACCATGTTAGAAACAGCAAAACAACGTTTTTATTTTTTCACAAAAAGAACTAGATACACTTTTCAGCCAATTTTGATGAATAATTTATTATAAGCTTCAATCCAATCAAACAAAATAGATGGTGGTAAAGTATCACATTAACCTTACAATTAATCCAAAAACTTTGTTAGCCTAGTGAAGTGAAACGGACATAAATCTACGCAATTAAAGTACAGAGAAGGGTATTTCTTTGTACACCCTGCAAAACTCCCCTGCACCCCCTAATTTAAATTCCTTAATACCCTTTCCGGAATGTAAAAAATGGTTGTATGAGTTTTGTAGAGTGTAAAAAGCTAAATCCAAACAACATACAAAAGGACTTCAACAGAGTCACCACAATGCGATTGGGCAGGGACTTTTAAATATCCTGCGATTAGATTCGTTAAAGAAAGAACCTAATATTTGATAAAACAAATTTGATATATTCAACAGTACTTTCACCAATTTTGTTTTTGTCAATTCAAAGAAACTGATCAAATATACAAAGGTTGGGGAAATGACAATAGCCTTTCCTTGCAAGAGCAGTCCAGAAGAAATAACAATTCAATAAATTGTCAATTACCAGATGTCATTGTTACAGAAACACAATAAATAGGAAGTGAAATTAGTAGACTTACCAACCCGAAAAATATAGGAATAGAGGGCATTCCTGAAGCATATATCTTCCGCAGCGAGAACCCATCGAGCCGACTGTGTATCAAAGATGGGAAAACCCTTAAAACCCCACATAGCCGGATCATCCACACTGCACCATTTGCATTCACAGATAAACATAAAAAAAGAAAATGAAAAAGAAAAAAAAAAGACGAAGAGAGCGTGTGCTGACGTGGACATGTGATTGCTCACGGTAATGAGTGGGACACGGCGGGGTCTGGAGCGGACGAGGTGGAGGAGGGTGTCGGCGTTGTGAACGGAGGTGGTGTTGAGAAAAGACGACACCGTTTTGGCAAAGGTGCCCACAATCGCAATCAGAAGTTTTCTGGGAATGCCTCCCAAGTGCTCCGGCCTCGCCGCCCACTCCATGGTGCGTGACATTTTACGTTACCAAGAATTGGAATTGTTATGGCAAAATGTCTCTTGGCTAATTTCTTGTTTTCTCGATGAGACATAACTTGTAATAGCTCAAGTGTTAATGTACTTTACTCTGTTAAGTCTCGAGAATAAGAAATTTGGTTTTAGATTTGAATTTGAATTAATGTTATTTTAAATTGTTTTATTTTTCAAATATATTATTTGGATAAGACAATTAGTAAATTTTAATTTTTATTATTTAAATAAAGTATTTCAATTATCATCAAATTTAAAAAATTATTTAAATATCAAATAATTGGTAAAATTAAAAAATATCAATATTGATTATCTTGTGTAGAGAATTTTGATGTTTTTTATTTTGTTAAAGTCTTTTAAGATTTTTTCATTTTATATTTGTAAAATTTTTTTCCTAATTTACGTTAAACGAGATTAGTTTCAAGTTATGAAATAATAAATAACACTAAACTCAAGTAAGATAACATTGGGTCAAGCTCTTCCAAGGTTGGGTTAACTCTTTTTTGGTTAAAGTTAAGCCAAGTTGATGGAGACCAAGGCGACAAGTTGGTCCAAGTTTAGCTTGAGCCAAGTATGCTTGAGCTTAGGTCAAGCTAAGTTAGGTTAGAGCCAAGTCAAGTCGAGTCGATCCAAGTTTAAGTTATCCTAAGTTGGTTTGGTCCCAAGTCGAGCCAAATCTATATTTAGTAGAGTCAGGGTAAATCCATGTTCATATGAGTCTGAGTTGACTCGTGTTCAATGAGTTAGGTTAGGCCTAGGTCGGTTCTAGTTTGATCAAGACTAGGTTTGGCTTCGCCCGATTAAGACCAATTCAATTCAGGTTGAGCTAAGTCTGTCTATATCCAAGTCAAGTTGAGTCAACAAGGCATGGAGTTGAGTTGAATCGGCCTAGACGAGTTGAATCTAGCCAAGTCAGTATAAGCCAAGGTCAAGATAAGTTGGCTAGGGCATAGGTCAAGTTGAGTTCAGGCAAACTCACATTCGGTTGAGCTTATGTGAGTCCAAATTCATCTAACTCTGGGCCCACCTATGTGCAATTGATCTGGGTTAGGCTTAGGTCAATCCTAGATCGATCAAAATTAGGTGAAGTTAGGTTGAATCGAGTCTACTCGAGCCTAGGTTGAGCTAAGTCAACCTAGGTTCATCAAGTGAAGTTAGTTCGAGCAAGCTAAGTTGAGACAAGTTGGCTTAAATCCAAGCCGATTTAATTTGGTATGAGCCTAGGTCGAGTCGAGTTGGTATCGGTTAATGTTCATATAAGCCAAGATAACCCATGTTCATTCAAGTCGCGACGACCCATGTTCATCCGAGTCGATTCATACCCGTTTTACATTTTGAATCTCTTGTGTAGTCAACTTTTTTCTCTCACACCAACTTTTTCCTTCATTATTTCTAGCTTTTTGGTTCTTTTTTTTTTTTTCTGTTTCTTGGTTGTTGTTTCCTTCCATATGCATTCTTTCGCAAAGAAAACATCTCATTATTTCAATGTAGGTATGTGAAAACTCTCCGTATTGATTCTTGTTTCATTTATATAAATGGATTTTTATATCTTATTCATCGGTCAAAGTAGATATCATTAGAAAAAGTTTTGTATATACAATTGTAAAAGAACGTTAAGACTTTAAAGAATATGTATTCATTTTGTAAAATTGGTGTAGAAATGTGAAAACATATGAAATGCAAGAGAAAATTGAGTTGTGTATTTAAATCTTGAAATTTTCGCAAAGTATCATATGACGATCCATAATCAAACGATAGTTTCATATGGCAAACAAGTTTTTAAAAGCTTTTGTAAAACTTAGTTCATAAAACTTCTTTTCTTTTGTTAGTGCAAAAGGATAATATGTAATGAACGATAAGAAAAGGAAAAGAAAGATTTATGCTTGGAATTTTATATTGGTTCTTATGATAATGAAGACTAAGTTCGATCCTTGATCAACTAATTGAGTTTTACTATGTTGACTACCGCTGAAGTTACAACATGAGTATCTCAATCACTTCTGGCTAAAACAATTTGAGTATTATTTAAAATCAGGCTAATCCTAACTAATAATATATGTATTTTTTGGAACACAATCACTCATAACTAAAACAAAATATTTTTTAGAAATCAATAACTTTTAGCTATATACATAAGGTTTTTAAAAAATGTGTTGTTTAAATGATAATAGGTTGCTCACTATAGAGGATCTACATTAGGGATGACAAAAAAATTCGCGGACATAGGTATTCGCGAGTAAAATCCGTGGCGAGTAGTTACTACCCGCGGGTAAAGGATAGCGAGTATTTTTATACCCGCTTTTAAACGGGTCGGGTAAGGGTGACATACTACCTGACTCGCGGGTACCCGTTACCTGCAAAAAATAAAATAAAAAATTAATTTATATATTTTTTAATTAAATTTAATTAAAAAATTATATTTTATTAAGTTAAATTTAATTAAAATTAAATTTTAATTATATTATTTTATATATATTTTTTGTAATTTTATTTAAATTTTATTTTAAATGTATAATTTTTATTTTATTTTTTGCGGATATCCGCGGGTACTCACGGGTTTTAAAATATCTTCGGATATTTTCTAAACGGGTACCCGACAGGTAACAGGTCGGGTTAGGGGTATAGTTTTATCTGGCGGGTCGGGTTACGGGCACTATCTGTGCCTGACTTGACCCGTTGCCATCCTCAATCTACATCTTTCAATGTATATAATAGATTAACATTTTTACAAAGCTTTTATGATCATAAAAGTGTTTAAGCTTAAATTTCAACAACATTTCAACACTTCAAGATCATTGTCTTGTATTTCTCCTTGAAAGGGTAGATTTGCATAGAAAAAAATTGTTGCAAATCTTTCTCTTTTGTTGCAAGCTTCAAACTCAAATGACCCTCTTCATGTTTTTGGTTGGAGTACATTACATGTGCTCCATGCAACATTAAATGTTAATCTCATCTTCAAGTAACATCCTAATAATTAACAATACTTATTAGCCCTAGATCAAACAACCTTTTACTCAAATCAAAGTTAAAGTGAAGATCATATACAACAAATAGTTGGACCAAATTTAACATATGCTTGTTTTTGGGTGTTTATTGATACAAAGCAACTTTTGCTGGTATACCAAGATATGTTAATCTTGACATGTTATTTAATGGATCCTTTTGGTAGACGAAAGACAAAAACATTCCTAACAATATATACTTTTGAAGAATATTTTTTTGAAGTACAATGCAAGTTTAAGACAACATGTTTATCATTTGGTCAATAGTTCACTTATTAAATGAAGTAAAGATTACTAGGTGTTGTATTGTCTATCTGATGAAACATTTGCTTTTAACGTGACCTGATATTCATAAAACATGTTATCTTACAAATTAAGCATGTTACAATTTCTAACTTTAATCTAAATAATACTTAATCAAAATTAAAATCACTAGATTTTACTCTAACATATAATTGAGACTCCTCCTCTTAACACATTTAGAAATGTGTCTTTCACGTGATTAATGTTGCTTCTACCCAACTATATTCAAATAATTATAATTCGATGAAGGGTGTTAAGGATCAAGGTATATTAGTTCTATACAATCATACAATCATAGTGCATTTTTTTAGGAAGTTTTATGAAGATTACATATCTAACAATTGAAGCCCATGACAAAATAATAACTACGTTATATCTAAACAATCCCCATTTTGTTGTAGAAACTGACAATAATAAAAATAAAAATCACAAACATATATTTCCTAAGGTGAGTAGATCCATTCTTTTTAAGGACTTATCTGCTGTGTTGCACAAGTCTTCATGATAGAATAAGAACTTGCTGAAAATTTTGAGGATATCAGAACTAACAAGAAACCCTAAAAAAGTAAAAAAAAGAAAAAAACCATAATATTATAAGAAAGAAATGAGAAAAGGAAGAAAATAAGAGAATGAGAGAAAGTTGTATCTTTTCAAGAAAGCACCACACTCTATTTATAGAGTTTGAAGAAAGACGTGAACTAACCCAAGATCCATGACTTAGTCCTATGGTGAAAACAATTTCAACAAAAAGTGATGTTGGAATCAAATTATGCCTTGCAGATGAAGCTTGACCAACAACATTGATCAACCCGAGTAGACAAAATTGATCCCAATATTCATCTGCAAGATGTTGACCTTTAATACTCATAAATATTTATATACTTATGATTATTTATTTATTTATTTTAAATAATATTTTTTAAAAAAATTCTTTAAAATATAAAAAATAAACAACTAATTTTAAGTTATAATTTAAATAAAATTACTCCACAAATTATAAATTTAAATAAAATTAAGTTGTTTAAAATAATTTAATTATATAAGTCTAAATAAAAAAATACATTTATACTTAAAGATGTATCGTATAAGTGTCCAATCAACATGAGACAATTATTTATCGATCACTTAATCATAACTTATTCATCACTTATGATCAACACATTTGAGCGGTTAATTTTTTTTTAAGTTCAACTCCAAGACCGGTCAACTCATAAAAACAACTATTTTCTTTTTTAAAATTATGCTATTTTCTCACGTATTTAATTGAAATTAGAACCACTACTTTTATGCTAAAACAAGTCAATTATTCTAAGATAATATTTTTCCAAAAAAATTCCATCTACCTCCCTTCAGTTTTCTTTCTACTCTTTTCCAACACCAATTAGAAAATAATAATTTATACTTTTTAATTGATTTATCCTAAAAAAAATTATATTTTAACTTAAAGTGTTATTTCATTGTTGTTGGATGGAGGTTGAGGAGAAAATGAGTGTCTTACCACTCATTTTTCAAACACGTTCTAAGCCATTCTGCTATTGGTCGAGATATTTTTCATCATAAAAATTAATAGGAAATAATTTTTGAGCTAAAAGTTGAGTTTTATAAAATGAAGCCTTTTAGTCCGGCCTGATAGAATAAATATTTCCATAAATTTTTATATTACTTTATACATAAACTTATTTTATTTATCTTTTATTGGAATGTATATTATCAAATATTTGTTAAAGCTTAAAATTGTATTAATTTTTTAAAATTCATTTTAGAAATTTTAATTATTAAATAAAATGCTTAAGGTTCTGAACGACTACGATGGCAGTAGTGCGGCTGTGCGTAAACCTACCTATTCCGCAGAAACTGTTGCTCCTGCTTCCTCTTCGTTCTGCTTCGCCCAGCGTATCCCTATACCTCAAGCTCTCACTCTCTTCTCATTTACTTCTTGAGATACATTTTCGCACCTGAACCACCTTCGTTCTTCAGTTCATATCAGGGATCACTGTGTGTTATTTGGGCCAATCGTATGGAATGATGGAGCGCGCCTGAAATCTGTTCGACACAATGACTGTGAGGGAATTTCAAACTCATTTGTCCTCTTATTTCGGTAATGATCTTCATTAATCATGATTATCATCGGCGATACATGTAGATTTTGTTTTAGGAAATAAAGCATTTTGAATAAAAAGGCAAATTAATACGTGTTTAATCTTCAACCTGAAATATTGTCACTATTCTTGGAAAATTTCAACCGTTTCTATTTTCTTCTATCTTTTTTTCTAAACTCTTTATCCTTTTTCATTAATATTTGAAAAAAAAAAATGAAAACTCTCACCGGAATTCGGCAAATTGGAGCCCGAATTCTGAATGGGTTCAGGATGAATTTATATTTTTATGGGAATTTTTGTGTTGTAACCTGTTGTGTTTTTTAAAATATATTGATGTATAGTACTTTGATATTTTAAAATATATTAAAGATTAGTGATGCTATGCAAATTTAGTCACCAAGAATTGAATTTTAGGCGTAAATAGTAAAACTGGTATCATCTAGTAAACAGTGTTGGGACATGTTCATTGGCAAAAGAAAAATTCTTTTTGAAATGTGTTCTTCACTGAAAAAATTAAAAAAAAATCTATGCACACACACTTGGTTCAGAAGCTTAAGCTCCATTCTTTCTCTAGAAAGTTTCCTCTCTAATTTTCTCTACCATCTCTCTAGAATTCCTTATTACCGAACCATCATCTGTTCCTCAATCAGGAAACACTTGAGTAGTTCTGGCGTTGTGGGCTCTCATTCAACCGGTCAATTTCTTGTTCCTCCACCGGTAAGTGGTTTTCTCCTTTCTTCCGTTCAAGTTGGGGCTATGAGCATGCATCACAATCTGATTGCATGTGAATAATATTTCTTTCCTTCCATTTCCAACTCCGTCTAGAGTTCTAATTCTGTCTCATACTACAAATTGATAATCTATAGGTGATTCTAGCATTTTCTTTGAGGTGCAAGAGAGCGGGCATGCTTCTGTTTCACTGTGTTGTTGAGTAGAGGTAAGGGAAGCTAGGCTGAATTCTGAATTTATAGAACTTTAAATTATATTTATTGAGTTTATAATTTTGAGTTTAAAATTTCTGCATGTATGACTTGTGTGATAGAATAGGTTTTATGAAATTGAATTGATGAATTATGTACTAGAGTGTGATTTCTATTGTCATGAATCTGTATTTTCTGAACTGTAACTTGAATGAGTAACTATGAGTTAAATTAAGAATTTGAAATGCATAAGAGTATGAAAAAGAATTAAGAGTTGGAGTGGAAATTTCAGTTAGGCAGTAGCTAGTTAATCCACATATAGAAATTAGAGTGTTAAGTCAATTTGAGGGGAAGGGGATGAGTGATTTTGTGAGATAGAGGTGAGGTGCATATTTAGACTGCTAGTACCACTTAGTCAAGCCACTTTAGACTTGTTAGAAACATTAAACCAACCAAAAACAGAATACAAATGGTAGATTTGAATTTGACCCCATGAGTAAAGGAAATTGAGTTATTTGATCCAAATTTTCTACATCATTGTTAGAGATTAGTGTTTGGATTGGAATTGGACCCTTAGGCAAGTTAGATTCAACCTATACTTTGAATTAGGATTATTAGAATTCCATCAAAGTGCCTAGAACAAGTTTGGAGTGGTGGAGTTCTGCAAAATTGCAGAATTGGGAATCTGCAGAAGTGCAGATTCGCTGAGCGAGGGTTCTCGCTGCGAGAACCCAAAATTAATTGGATTTTTCAACAGAAATTCGCTCAGCGAACAGCAGGATTTTCGCTCAGCGAATTTTCTGCGACAGAAGGAGTATTTTTGATGTTTTTGATGTTTTGGGAGTTCCAGGCGTCCGTTTTGGACGTTCTTTAGGTCGTTCTGGGGGTTTTTTACCCTTCCGGAGCCATTGGTGAGGGTTTCCGAGCTATTTGAGTTACTTAAGTATTGGTAATTAAAGATTATAAAGATATTTGTATTAATAAGTGATGTTTTTCTGAAAATATGTAATTCTTGTTTTCTCTTCCTTTCTTGTGTGATGATCTAGGTATCTTTTCTTGTTTATTTTATATGATTTCTTCTAGTATTATGAGATTGATTCATGCTTAATTCTGTAAGAAACTGAACTAATATAAAACATTCATGGTATGAAATCAAAAGTATAAAAGTAAGTAAAGTTAGTATGAAATGTAATGTGATTTAAGTACATCTCTAGGTGAGATCAAATTAAGTTTTGGAATGAATATAGGTAGCTCAATCTTGGGGGTTTTCCTTAATACTCTAATGACTATTCAATCTCACTTAGAGAAGATTAGTTCATGTGGTGAGAGTAGTAGGNGGTCCTAGTCTTGGTTGTCTCCATTTTATATGGGCCAAGGTGAGTGATAACGGACTAACCTTGTGGTGGTAGGATGGAACCCATAGCAATTGGCTTTGCAAAGCAGTAGAGGCCACCACAAGTGCATAACCCGCCATAGCTCGATATTCATTTCGGGTCCGGACGAGTCTAATTCTAACACCACTTAATAAAACTCTAATTTATAACTTAGTAAAACTGTTTTGTATAATATTGTTTGCTTGACCTTGTATGCTAGTTTAATTTTGTTTACTTGTAATATTTTAGACATCTAGCTTACCCTTGCAATTGTGTGTTTTGTATGTGTTTGATTTCTCTTGCAATGATCATCCAAATTGGATGTGAGCAGAGGTAGGAGAGGCCCCTCTGGAGCATATGTTAGATAGAGTTGATGTTGCTGAGGCTCCAGACACTGCAGAGTAGTTTAGACTAGATAGGATCCCTTATGTATATAACTTAGTTTCTCTCCTTTTCTTCCTTTTGAAAGACTTTATAACTATATGTAAAGCTTTTAAATTTCCTCTCTCTTTTGGATGACTGTATTATAATATATACTTCATCTGATAATTTCTCCTAATTGCTTTACTTTATTATACATGTTGCATTTCATAGATATATATATATATTTTTGGGATGTTACAATATGTATATATATAATATTTATTTATTTGGTTATTTTTATTGTGTTCCAGGAAGGTGCAACTTTTGGTTCAATTGTCACCATTGATGACGTGAATTTCTTGGCTAAAAGGACCAAAGATTGCAGGGAATGGCAGTTTTTTCCAGGGATGGAAGTGTAAAGGTTTGAAATGAAGGAAAAACAGCTTCTTGATTTGTCATGCCTATATATTCAATATATGGCTTGTGCTTTGGGGTATCTGGTTTCAGGATTGAAACAAAAATTATGGACTTTATAAAACGAAAGGATCAAAACTACATATTGAACATAGATGCGGAAAGTTGTGAATTCTAGGATAGGAAGCTTAAGAAAATCGCCTTATAAAATAGAGTTCAGTTTTCACATATGTTCAGCATAAAGTGTTGTAACAGTGAATTAATGGAAAATTATAGAACTTTTTAAAACAGTAATCATAAATTCAACAGGTTTATTATGTGATAATATATTACTGAGTGACAGTGTAAGAAAACCTTCTTCATGCTTGTTACTTAAAATCATTTAATAGCAGCTAAATCAAAACAGTCCTTCAAACATCACCAAGAAAGTATCTGTTGTCTAGTTGTGTGAAATGAACAAGTTCTTTGGGTGTAAATACAAGAGCATTGGATAAAAACTTTGCATTCACCAACCCTTAAGCGCTGGTGTGATCTTGGCTGTTGCAGTAGGTAAGTCATTTTACTGGTTGTAATCTTAAGAGGTTTCCTACGTCAACTATCTATGATGGCAAACAAACAAAAATCAAAGGGACAAGTTTGAATGTTATTCTGCTTTCTCAAGTTTCAAGGTTTAGGCAAGATCTTTCTCATGTCAGCTATACGAAGATGTTGAAGGGTATTTTGGAGTTCTCATCACTCGTTATTACATACTTAAGTTACTTTGAAGCCATGGAATAAGACCAGCAAACGAGATGCTTGAGAGAAAATTGAAGCAAGGGTATACTTCCTATGTACATTATAGGTTATGTTTAGAGTTGTTTAGAAAATTGAGAGGATATGTTTAGATTTCTGTTTACATTATTATATCTATGACCCTTCAGGCTACATAAGAACTTTTAATTAAGATTAGTACACTAGTGATAAATGTCAGACGCATTCAAAGGATGAATATGTAAACTCCAAAAATATCTTAAAAAAAATGCAGAGGGCATAAATGTGGCTTATATTAGTAAGCCAATAAATGCATTCACTTACTTGGATAAGAAGTAAGTGTCTCATTAATAGATTTAACTATTGTTAGTATGCAGTAGATATATTAGAATCCTATAGATGTAGTAGTTGAAGATATTATGGGCAATTAGATTGATTCTATATTTGTGTTAGTCTCTTAACTTAATAAAATATTATGTAATTATGATTTATTCTTTATAAACTAAATTGCTTATTTGTGGTGTGGTCTAAACACAGAATTCAACATATGTCTTCTTTGTTTCTCTCTTCTCAACATGGTTTTAGAGGTTAATGAGAAGGAACTCTAATTCATGCTTTTTATGTGGGCCCTTTGCTTGTAGGTGTGAATCCTTTCAGAAACCATTCACGTTATCTGGTTTCTATTATTTTTCTTTCAGTATTGTCAGTGCCACTATTCATTGTTAGTGACTTGACGATGACCACCACCACTCAGATTGCCTTGCCATGCGATGACCAACTTTGGCAATTACTTTGTCCCGTGAACAATTTTGCTCTTTGAGAATTCCTGCTCTTTCGTAGTTGCCATGCCCTTTGAACATACGATATCACTCTAGATTTACCTATTTTTTAGGTTAAAAATCATTTCTTAGGTTTATTTAGTTTTTAATTTTTTAGAAATAAAATAGACTAATGTAATTAAGGTAAAAATAGGATTTTGATAGAAATAGAATTAATTTTCTATTTTTAGTTAAATAAAATAAGTTTTTAAATAAATAGATTATTTTTCGTTTTTAGAAAAATAATTAGAAAATAAAAATAAAATTCTTTTTATTGTTATAGGCTTTTACTTTTTCTTTTTACTGTTTAAATCTTCTTAAATTTCTCTCTTTTTGCAGTGGTGCCCTTGGCCTCTTTGGACTGTTTGAATTGGAGCTGAATGGGCTTGAAAAGCCAGCAGAAACGCTGACCCTGGTCCCTCTTCGTTGCTGCTGATAGGCCGATTCTTAATTAGACCGTTATGTTAGACTGATTCTTAATTAAGACATAATGTTAGGCTGATTCTTAATTAGGCAGTTACAATAGATTGGACTGCTGCATTGGATGATTGAGCCGCCGGCATGGACTCTTCAATTAGTGTAACGCAGCCTTTGGAAGCTGTTGCTGCTACTTAGAGGTCCCTCTCCAGCACTTCATTTTGGTAAAGAGAACAAACTCTCTAGAAAGATCGGATGATCGGAAGGCATGGAAAGAAAGATGAACGGAGACCGCTGGATCAAGAAGAAGAAGTTTCAAAGGTTTCTCGTTCTTATTTCCTGTTTTCTTTCTTTATCTTCTGTGTTCTCTGAACCTATAAAAGGGTATGTACCCAGTTCTAGTGAAACAGTGGAGGGCGGCGACGATTCATCGCAAGCGAGAGTGAGAAAATTAAATTAAAAAATTAAATTAAATGACAAGAAAAACAAGAAAATTAAATGAATATTGAATTAAATTCTTGAAACCTTCAAGTTTGAATCCATTATTACTTTTGTTTGTTTTCCTATTTGCCTAATACCTGGAAACACAAGAAAACATAAATAAAAATGATTAGGATTCATGAATTGGTAATCATACCGGTCTATAATGAATTTAAAACATAAGTTGTATGCTCATATATTTATAATAATTTAGATATTATTTTATATGTATTCATAAAAATGTGTATATGGATAATACTTTTTATATATTAACAGTAATTTTTATATAATTTTTGTTGGTGTTTAAACCGTTAACATTTAAGTAAGTAAAATTTAGATTCTCTTCTTCTAAAGACGCATCGTTAACCAAACGATTATTTATTTAAAAATAATAAATGTCTAGATAACATTTGGACTCCTCCACATTTTCTCAATACTTATTATTTTATTAGAGTTCTTAAATTTCAATAAATATTAATAATTTAGTAATTACATTTATTATATT
Source organism: Vigna radiata var. radiata (assembly GCF_000741045.1). Classification (NCBI taxonomy): domain Eukaryota; kingdom Viridiplantae; phylum Streptophyta; class Magnoliopsida; order Fabales; family Fabaceae; genus Vigna; species Vigna radiata. Next base: position 4,765,353 of record NC_028357.1, on the reverse strand, counting down.
AATCCTTAAAAATCTTGTGCACAAATATATATATTATGAAATTTATTAAAGTGAATTTTAAATTAAATAATTAAATAGTAGGAAAAAAAAAAGTTTAGAATTGTTTTGACACTTGAAATGTTTTACAATTGCATGAAACTGTTAAAAGAACACAAGATAAGAAAAACCGCTGTTGCTGCTGAACCACCCCTTCAACAGGCTGCAGTTCACAATGAGCAAATCAACATAAAAACAATTCTAAATATGAAAAAAGAATAATACAAAACACCTAAAAATCATCATAAGGTACGGATTCTAATGCTCCACTCTTGCTTTCATCAAAATCAGTCTTTGAACCAAATGTCTTAAAGATTTCCAGCTCATGGTCAAAGGCATAGGCCCCATAAAATGGAAATAAATTATTGAGTGTTTGTTAGTCGATATCTGAGCCTGCATTAATCACGGATAAACTGCAAACCTTCAATTATTGGATATCCTAAAGCTGTTCATTGTGCATTTGAGAGTGAAGATGAGGCCAAGCTGCTATGCTTAATGTTCATTTTCTGCATAAATGTGAATTTCTTAATAGAATGATTTAGTTATTGTTATTGTTTATTTTTTATTATTAATTTGACTTTGTTCATCCTAGAATCAAATATAGAATCTTAAAAGATAAATATAGTATGATATTCTCTTGTCTAATAAGCTAACAATATAATATTTCCTTACCTTTATATCTTTTGTTTCGTAGGATTAGGATAAACCATATCTTGCATTGAGATAAGGTATGTGTATTGAATCATGAATTATCAAGAAAACAATAACATAAACGGAAAAATACCATGTTTGGTTTGATGCTGAGGAAGACGATAAAAATATTCATATCAATAATTTATTGTTATTGAAAAAGTTTAAATTTATTAAATTTTTGTTTCAATTCCACTAAAATTACTCACTCACTCCCTTACCCTTAAAATATCTAGGAAATTTTAACTATGGCAAAAACTATCCTTGAAAAATTGGTTTCTTTCCTGAATTATGCATAAAAAACTCACTCACTCTCCTACCAAAATTGATTAAAATGGATTTGTTGTTGTTTTGAATGTATGCATCGTTGAGTATTTATGGTCATCCAAGAGGTCAAAGACAAAGAAATTCCCCTGGGTGTTACACTGATTGAATAAAACTTATTTTGCAGACAAAGAGTTGAAGCAAAAATTTAATGAATTTGAACTTTTTCAACATAAATAAATTGTTGATACAAATATTTTTATTGTCCTCCTTAGCATCAAACTAAACAGGTACTTTTCAGTTTATGTTGTTGTTTTTTCGATAACCCGTGATTCAATGCACATACCTTGTCCCAATGCTAAGACATGTCAGATTCGACAAACAAGACAAAAAATATGAAGGCAAAAAAATATTATATTGTTATTCTATTAGAATCAAAATCAAGAGACAACGCCATATTATATTTACCTTTTTAGATTCTATATTTGTTTCTTGTGATATAGTTGCTGTTAGGATTCCATGTGTGACTCTGTCCATATTGTAGAAATGGAAAAGTAAAGAACCATACAAGGTTGAAGATCCATTAATTCATTGTCAAGGTTTTGGGTAGAGAATGATGTCAATCTTTTATGTGGTTGGATTCAAATCTCATTGGTATTGTATCTCTTCAGTAAACCTCCTCTTCGATAGACCCAACAAGTGATATAGGCTCAGATGAGTATAATGGTCCCTATATCAAAAACAAAGGATTTCAAATAAGTGTGTCTCATTAAGATGAATGGGTACTCGAATGCTTCCACTAGAGGGGAAGTGTATCATCGTGGAAGGGACTCACTCTTGAAAAGAGAGATTGTTAGGATTCCAAGTGTGAATCTATCCATATTAGATAGAAATGAGAAAGTAAAACACCATATAAGGTTGAAGATCCATTAATCCATTAGATAAAGAGTGATGTCAATTTCTTATATGATTAGAATCAAACCTCATTGGTATTATATCTTTTCAGTAAATTTCCTCTTTGATAGATCCAAGGATCGACATGCTTAACAAAGTCAAATTAATAATAAAACTGAAACAAGAACAATAATTAAACCATCAATTAAGAAATCCATAACTATGCAAAAAGTGGTCATTAAGCATAACAGCTTTGGCCTCATGTTCACTCTCAAGTGCACAATGCACATCTTTAGGATATCCAATAATTGAATGTGCAATCTATCTATGATTGATAGAGGTTTAGACATCGACCAACAAAGACAATAATTTTTTCCCATTTCTTGGATCCTTTGTCCCAAGCAACTGTCATAGTAGTATAGAGACCCCAAAAGATCAGCCAACACTATACAAGTAACACAAGTTGTTAATAGTTTAGTACTATAAATAAGTACTATATCTTGATGAAAAAAATAAGTAACAAAATAATAGAGAATGGGCATTAAACATATCAGAAATGTTGTTTGCAGTTTTGTACTGTGTGCATAAAAGACCGTACTATAATGAATGGTAAGATCTCCAAATATATTTATTTCTCTCTTAACCTTCATCTACTGAATATAGCTGAAGCAATTTTGTGAAAACAAAAATAAAATATAAGGTGGCCTATATATTAGGGAAGCAATAATAAAGAAGAACTATTGGCGGGAATGAAAATAAAATGTAGCAGAACACCAACCCAAAAAAAGGTGTCATTGGTGTAATGACCGACTATTTCGAAAAGAGAAGGTAAGGTTTGCTTTTAAAGAAAAGGTAACCGTGCATGTTTCGAAAAAAAAAATAACCGTCTACTACTAATAAACATCCACGACTATCAGTTTTAGAAAGAAAAAGTATTAACAGTTTCATAAAGAAAAACAAACATTTTTGGAAAGAAAAAGTAACCATGCACGACTATCAGTTTCGAAAAGAGAAGGTTATCCTGTATGATTAACAGTTTTGAAAAAAAGATAACCATGTATGACTAACATTTTTGGAAAGAAAAGGTAACCGTGCATGAGTACCAGTTTAGGAAAGAAAAAGTCAAAGAAAATCTTTTTACTCTCGACATTTCTTAAAGCAGTCTTAAAGACAACCGTATCTATAGAATAATATACATTCATACCATTAATCAGGAGTTATGAGATGTATTAACTTAGTTTTAATTTTGTATTAACCACTATTGTTTTGGAAATTTTCAAGTTTAAACTAAACACCAAATCAAAATAATTGACTTAGAATTCATTTTAAAGGATTTAAATAATTTTAAAGATCTATTACTCTCGACACCTCATATTAGACACCTTAAAGCCAACCAGATTTATAGAATAATACATAATTAGACATTTGTATTGTACTAACCAATAGTAGGACATGTATTAACCAGGTTCTTAATCTGTATTAACCACTTATAAATAAATTGTTTTGAAAATTTTCAAGTTTAAAATAAATCCTAAACCCTAAGTAAAAAAATAATTGACTTAGAATTAGTTAGTGGAGGTCAAAAGAATGGTTAAGAACTATATTTCAAAATAGTTTGATATATGTACTATATCCCGGTGACCGACTGGCTAAGAAGAATCCGGGCCAAAACAAGCAACCGACCGATGGTCAGATCAACACCAATCAGGAAAGGTAAAAATCATTAATGACCAATTAATATGTTTAATGGTCATATTAAATGTGAATATACACTATTTATGAGTGATTGACAGGTCATATTGTATAAGAATATGATATTAATGAACAATTAACAAGTATTATTGAATTTGATTGTCCAGGTCATATTNTACAAGAATNTAGTATTAATGAACAATTAACAAGTATTATTGAATTTGATTGTCCGGGTCATATTATACAAGAATCTAGTATTAATGAACAATTAACAAGTATTATTGAATTTGATTGTCCGGTTTAATGATTAATTAATGTACTTAGTTACTACAAGCTTTATAAAATATATTATTGACGTTTAAGTAAAGAATCTCGAGCTATCGTAAATAAAATATAAAACTCTTTACACAACATCCATCGGAAGATTAAAACGATTGAAAAGAGAACAGAAAAAAAAAAGATCAACCGACCATCAAACCAATTCCACCGAAACAATATATATATATATATATATATAATAACCACCATGTCATAGGCATGAACCATTAGTCTGACCTCAGTTAACCAATTCTTATATGACATAAATAAAAAATAAACTAATATTAGAACACTTGCATATAACAAGAAGAAATAAAGAAATATTAGCCAGTGTTACAAGCTACAATTACTATAACAAATTTTCAATCCTATTTTATGCAATAGATATAAACTTATCTCAATAAAGAAATGGAGTTAATTACATTTTAGAATTAGAATTTACCGACAATATAACTTTTTCTCACTTATCTAAATATGAATTATCATAGATAATTAGATTATAATTTTTTGTACATGCTTAGCATAAGTTATAATTTGGTAGGAGTGTAGATTTATTCTGTTGCCAAGCTCATTTGAATGGTTCTATAGGAACTAAAATTTTTTATAATTTCCGTGAGGTCTTGCAGTCAAACTCGAGTCATATATTGTATAATACAAAATTTCTATAAATTGTCAATGCATTAAAATCAAAGTCATAATAATTACATTTTTGAAGTACCGATCACTGTAAAAAATTTCAAAAACATTCACAAAGATAGAGTTCTCTATCAATAAAATCGATGCTATTTATTTTGGGATCCGAACATCTATAGTAATGAATGCTATTTGCTGTATAAATATTCAAGCTGAAGGCTTTGCTTCATTGGAAAGTAGCATAACGTCTTTAGGAAGAAAATGGAGTAAGTAAGTAGGTTGCAAGGTGAAACTGGATTCAATAGCTTATTTGACATATAAGATGTGAGCATTGTACTATATTACAACTTTTCTAAGAGATCTAACTTTTAGAGCTTTCCAGTCACAAGTCCCCTTTGAAGCATGGGAAGATTCTCTGTAGTAATGGAGGTTTATTACTCTAAAAAATGGCAAGAAAATAGTCACAAATGAATTGATCTCATCAGTTTGAAGATATTCTCTCTGCCACACTTTGATGCTTCATTCATAATCAAAAGGCTTATGGTACCGGAAAACTGTACAGTGACAGTAGAACATGGATCCTCAGAAGCCACTAAAGGAGAGTGTGATTAGGAATGATGAACTTGTTTGTTGTGCTATGCATCTCGTGGAAGAAATCAGTTTAGAAGTACGATCCAGAAGATGTAAATTAGAATGGAATAAAACAATCTTGCCAACTCTTCTTTAGCCCCCTTGGTCATCTCCATGACAAAAACTGAAATGCTGGGAGATGTATCAATGTTTTACAATTTGCATGGAATTGTGAAAAAGTATCATTACAGATGACAATTAACAAGATGTTCAGGCAATGCCCAGAAAATTTTCATGTTGAGCAGTCCAATTTAATTGGCCTACTACTCGTGTCAAGCCATAAATTTTGTTGCTAATGAACAACAGCATTTACAAACATAAGAGAAATGCGTGGAAATCTTAATTAGTATGGTTAAGAAATTTGTATTAGTAACTTGCAAAATATAGAAAGGACAATCAACAAAAAAGAATATGCATGTGTGCTTTACTAGAATTTACCTATTACTATTCTTATGTTACAAAAAAGAATGCCTACGACGTATTGGTAAAGATAACCAAAAGGAAAAAAAACGTGTTGTTTTATAAAAAAACTGTAACTTTCAAGAAGATATCAGTGTAAGCATACCAAAGTTTTCAGAAGATCACCCCCTAAACCTTCACCATATGCGTCTCAGCCAATGAGGAATGCAGGTCTTCTCGAGATTGAGATCTCCTACTCTGCAGACGCATCTGACTTCTGTGGGACGACCAGAATGCCCCTATACTACTGCTGTCAACCTGCAACTGCCCTAAATTGTTTGAAGAATAACTATGCACAACACTACCAGTTGATGGATGAAAGGGAGACTCCATCAGCTGGATGTTGCCACTGTTATCACCAAGACCCTGCCCCGGGCTAAACGATCTACCCTGTGAAGCTGCGGCTCTTGGGCTGAGCGGGGTCTTTATTCTATCCCCTGCAATACCATAGGTACATACAATGACTTCAAAGCTCGCTCAATCACAAAGAATTATCACCAACAGAGTACACAGGTTACACAAAGACATTCAAAATATCAACAATCATTTGTAAAGAATCTGAAACCTAGCTCAGTATCTGTGGAAGTACATGATGCACGTTTGTGGCAATTGCAAATGCTACATAACTAGAACATATAGTGATATAAATTACAGTCTTTCAATTAATATCATTTACGGAGGGACTGTTCATTACATCAGTTCAAAGCCATAGCATCTACCAAATTAACTCTAAACATCAATAACAGATTATTCACTCCAAAGATTCCCAAACCAACTTGCCAAGCATCATACTTTTCCCTATTATAATGACTCACAAGATAATACTAGTATACTACAGAGTATCATCTTTTTTTTTTCTTTTTTTTATATCAGAGTTAAAATAGTAAATTTATTTTTACATAATAACTGTCGTTGAAGTGTCTAGTTATGATTAAGCCTAGTGTCCAAGTCATGTCCAAGCTGACAAGAAAAAGAAGTAATCATATGCATGTGCAGTGTCAACAAGTGTCAGGCGTGCGATGGTGTTGGAAGCATTATGACACTCCAACATCTCATGGAGGAGCATAGAACCATCAACACCGACATGGCTAATGTGTAAAACATACAGCACCGTTCATATATAGTATTTATAAATTCATTCAGAATTTAACTGAGAATATAAAAACAATACTAAAAAGGAACAAGAGATCATTTCACAATGCAACTCTTAAAAAAAATTCCAAGATAAAAGATGAAACATGTCATAATATTTCATATAATAATGAGTCTCACAAAAATAAATGCATAGTGATAATATTTCTAGTTGGTCCAAAAGTTAAAAGATCAAATCTTGATTTGGTGTCCTCCTTGATCATCATCTTTGAAAAACATAGCCTCTAGTTCCAGATCATCAAGTGACAAATTAACAGCTTCACAATTATACACAAGTTTCTAATGTTGTAGTATAACTTCATAAATACAATAAAAAGCATAAGAAGGAGTTGGCTTTATAACTAAAAAACAAAAACATTATTATTAGTGCCTTCTAGTAGAAAGCACAAGCAGGGGAATAAGAACAAGGAATGACATGCTCCTGTTTTGCCAAACCATCGGAGACTAAAAAACACTAAAAGATAAGGAAACAAATCTTAAGGCCACGACATAATAAGCCACACAGAGGATGCGGCGCGAGTTGACAATGAAGCAAACAGCCACCAAAAGCGCATTCACTAGAGAAGGAGGAGGGATGAAGGAGAAGAACATAACAGAAGAACAGAGCACTGCGAAACTGAGAAGGATTTTGTCCCTAAATTGTTTCCTTTTTTTTTACTTAATCAACACAATCTCAATGGAAAATAAGATAAGATTTTAAATTTAAGTTGACAAGTCAGAAAAAAATGGCATCGCTACATTTGGATCTTGAGAGATGCATCCCACCTGAGTCAAAGAAGCTCAGGATGTTTTGGGAAGTCTCAATGTCAGACAGAGCGTGACACACCCTTCACATGCGGCATCAATGTTTTTCAGGAATAGTTTACAGGTACTGAACAAAATAAAAATGATGACACTAGTGAGCAAGTTGTCACTCACAAATCAGAACAGAGCAGATCAGCAGACCTGCATGACAAGAGACGTGAATGCAGGCAGGTGCACAGAAGAGGGTTCCTGCGAGCACTTTGGTGTGCCAGAAAAACACCAGGCATGACAAAAAAACTGTCAACGAGCAGTGGTCCAAGGGTTGCTTGTGTTTTGTATTGAAACAGAAATCAGTGTTGGCGTTGAATGAGGAGGGTTTGAAAACCTATAGGAATCTTCAGATAAAATAAAAAAGAAACACCATGAAAGCATATGGACTGGAAAACTCAAAAAAAGGGGCAAAGATGATCTTTCATCCCTGTGCTCTAATAGTGGGCTGCAATCTTCCATAATATTGGCAGGAAACGTGCACACACAACACAAAAACATGGGGTGATTAACTTCTTGTAGGGACAATCTAGAAAGGTTGGGGCAATGTTCTTCTCAGATAAGGGATGAAGATATTAAAAGTTCTTGAATTTGAGCTAGGCCTAACTCAACTCAAAAAGCTATCTCATGACAATCATACAAGAATTGTCCAAGCTATAGTAAACTATACTCCAGTCATATTTATAGTTTAGTAGGATATCAACACATATCTCACACTTAGGATTGACATTTGGAGGATGGATATAATAGGATTGAATTTTTCTATATTGCCCTGGGAAAACCCAAAGGCCAGGTACATTGCACTGGGAAAGCAGTGGGAACAGGTAGTTAGATTTCTTTTTTGGATAATTATGCATAGCTCAATATTGGACCCAGCCTCTAATATCATCTTGAATTCGACCTAAGCCTAATTCAACCACAAAAGCTAATTCATGAGGTGAGGATCGCCTAAGCCTTTATAAGTTCTACTTAGCCATATCTATGATCAATACAGAATTTAAAGGAAAGGTAATTTTGTTTCACATACTAGAACGCTAAGGTGCATAAAGCATAATTGGATTTGCATTACTCTATTTAACCTGAAAAGCAAGAAAACTTAACACAAATATCTATTCTTAACAGTCAATCATAAAGTGCACACCCCATACACAAGATAATCATACCAAGAATCGTATTATGAAAATCTGATTAAGATAATTCATGCATACAACACATTTTTGCTTCTACATGTTTAAGTTGCAGAAATTTCATGCTATTACATTAAATACATTTATGGAGTCATCAGAAATTATCAGTAGCGAAAATGGGGTGCATAACCTAACAAGGAAGAATGCTATAAGGTTCATCTATTTTGTTGCGTTTTAAACAAAAATAATCTAATTATGTTTCCTAAGCACAAGCATGGACTCTAATATAGACACAAGGCACAACACGAATATGGACACAGCTCCAACACAATTAAGGTTCAAAATATAGTACACCAGCAAAGTGCATCTGTATGTCTAGTGAAACTAAGCACAACCAACAGAACAAAATATTTAAATTGATAATTAAGATTTGATTGAAAATATGCCTCACAAAATATTTAGCTGAATGTTTAAAAAATAGATCTAGTTTTTATATAATTCTAGCATCATTAAAACGTCTATCCATAAGAAGATGTAGATTGACTCCATACAAACGTCCAAGCTATTTGAGATGTTGGCTTAAGTGTCTTAGCCAACAAAATATGTTTTTACTTAGATGCCTAACGAAGAATGTCGGGCTTGTGTCAGAGAGAGGTTAGTGTCAAAAACATGTCAAACACTCCGACACCTCAAGCAGGATGTCAGATTATTAAGAGAAAAAAAGGCATTTGGTCAAGAGACTGTGAATTTTCTCTTTACTGATACCAGATAAAAGAGGAGAATAATTAGCAAGGGAATCAATAGGTTGTGGCTGTTCTGAAGAAATATTAATTGCTATCTTCTTTGACTTGTACCTGGATAGAATTTGTGCTTAAGAATGGTAATTTGATCTATCAAGAATGAAGGAAATGAGAACCCAAATTGGGTTCTCATTTGGATGGATATTATACGGACTGGATGTTCAAGAATGGCAGAAGAAGCAATGACCAAAGAAGGAAGAAGAAGAAGATGATGATGATCGTGGAACAGGTGTGAAGAAGAGAAAATTATCAAAATCAATGGGAAAATATTTATGAATGTGCTTGCTTCCATGTGCTTATTTGTATTGTAAGTGCAGAAAATGAATTTATTGGATCATCAAAAATTCAGATATCAGTTGTGCAATTAGCTTACCAGAATTGATTGGACTCCACCGCCGAAACCGAAATGGAGATGGGATATTAAGGACAGATGCACTGGACCCACTGTTATGCCTGAAAAATGGAAGATATTGTCTCCGGAAAAATCTTGGCATCCAATTGACAACCCACGATAAAGCACAAAGCAGAAGAATAAACGAAAGTATCAAAATGGGAACAAGAAAAGGTATATTCATCTTCATCTGAAGCAAGCCAAAACCACGAAGGCCAAATCTAACAGAATACGCCTTCCCAGCTTCCAACAAAGCCACTCCAAGTGTCCAAGTGATACTTCCAGAACCAACAGTTATACTCTTATCGGTAATGTGCAAACCCTCTCTAAGCAATGATGCAATATACGGTGCCCGAAAGCAGTACTGCTCAATAAAGGGCTGAGGAGCAACACTCGTCTTTGCAACATCCCATCTCTTCTCACAGAATTCCCTACCCTTCTCCAACACATCCTCAAGCGTGGCCTCTGCACTCAAGTTGAAAAATCTATACACCACAAAAAATCCAGAAATCACATAAAAGTGTCCCATAGGGCGAGGCAAGTCATCACCAAGAGCACAGGGTTGAATCTCACAATCCAGACCAGGACTAACATCACTCCATTCAGACAAATTCACAGCAACCTTCGCCAGGGCGCTACACTCCTGCCAATTCGGCACGCCAACAAGAGTCACCGTGGTCTTCAATCCTTCATTCTTCCCTAACAAATTCTCATTCCCCTCAACCTTAGGACTCTCCCCTCCTTTCGCCAAAGCAGCACAATGCGAGCACGTGTAGCGCTCCTTGTATCCAGACTGCAAGCACGGATGCTTAACCTCCACATTCCCCTTCACAGCATCCGCAACACTATACCCAAACTTCTTGAAAACACGCGCAACAGACTTATCAAAGGCCTCATTGAGGCCGTAACCAGTAAGAGAATAAGCAGTCAAATGATGGTTTACAGACCCAATCCTAACATACAAACTAGTCTCACTATTGAAATGCTGTTGATTATAACCCTCAAACGTCACCTGAAGAGAAGAACCGCCCAAATCAAGGGCACCGTAGGTTTCCTTACGGGGCTCAACGCCGAGATTGCCACTGTCATAATTAAGGGCAATCCAGCCAAAGTAAGCTTCCTCAGTGCCGGAAATGATCTTCACCCAAGCCCTCCGACACACAAAAGGCGAACCTTTAAGCACGTTCCAAGCATTATCGAGCAGCCACTTGGAGTCATCGAAGGGGAGTCTCCGGACCCCGGCGGTGGCATAGAGGAACAAGGAAGTGGACCTGTGGGAAGCTTCAGGAATCTGCTTCTGCGCCCATTTTAGAAGCGGTTTGAGCGCGGTTTTCAAACCGGTTACGTTGCGGACGAGTTTATCGAGGCCCGGTTCGGTCTCCATCCGGTCGTAGGCGCGGCCACTGGCGGGGTTCTTACGGAGGCCGTCTTTTAGGGATTGGATGGCAATGGGGAAGTTGGTGGAGTGCGGTTGTTGGACTTGGGCCTTGTAGACGTAGACACGTGTCCCGGTGCTGCCGCAGTCGAGAACGACGTAGTATTTGGGGGAGGCTTGGTGGGAGTAGAAGATGTAGAGAAGGAAAAGGATGAGGAGGAGGAAGGCAATGATCGCGATCGGGGCGAGGCATTTGCGGCGAACCGGGTTGGGGAGCTGGAGCGGTTTGGTCTTGGAGAAACTTGCGTTGATGGGGTCTCGGAGAAGGCCATGTTCCGGGTCGATGTTCCGGTAGGAAGATAGATCCTGGAGGGAGGAAGAGATTCGGAGGTTGTTCTTCGCACCCTGGAGTTTGGCAAAGACCATGTCTCTGAGACGTTGTTGGATTGGATCTGGTTGGGTCGGGTTTGGCTTATTGGTTCATGGTGGTTCAGTTCAATGAGATCGGAGTGAATGATTAGTTGTGTTGGGTAGTGTCAGTTTGAAGATTAAACTGCACTGAAGACGGAAATAGAATATACGCAGATCTCTCTCTCTCTCTCTCTCTCTCTCTCTCTGCACACAACACAACTGCGTCGTTGGTGAGTGCAAAACACACACACACCACAACAACCGAAACCGGTTTTTTCTTCCTCTTTCTTTTCTTAGTTTTGGCGTTTCCTTTACTTCTTGGGCCCTATGGGCTTAACTGCCAAGGCCCATTTCTGTGATTCATAGTTTAGGTGACAAAAATGGTGGTTTGTATAAGTTGAAGTTCTGATAACTATATTGTTTTATTATTGTGTTGATTAAGTGTTTGATGTTGATGTTGAAACAACTTGTTTTGCTTTTTCTGGGCATTTTTGGTCTGAATTTAATGATATTAAATTTATGTATGTATATGAAGCTTAACGCAGACTCAGAAGACCGAGTCAAAGCATTACTATGTGAAAGAGTAAAACAACGTTTTCATCGTAGGTTTCAACCATTCAAACATCATTGGAATTCCAAGGGACTTTGGGTCTTTCGATAGTGACCTAAATACACAAATTGTAATTTTATCATTTCGGATGCAAACGATTAAATCCATTTCCAATTTTTGCTTCTTCATTTATTTCCTTTTTTTTTCGACTTTTTCATATCTTAATCAACACTATTTTGAACCAGAATTTCTTTTACCTTATCCTTTTGGGGTGATGTAGTTTCCTGATATTATATCTAAGTAAAATAACCAAATTCTGTTATCTTTAATATCATTCTTTTTATTTACTTAGTTTCCATTTTAAGTTATTTGGTACCTAAGACAACATTATTTTGAGCCAAAATTCCTTTGTTTTTGGACAATTTTATTCGAGATCTTATGTGAAATGATAAATTGATATGGTCTGTTTTTATTTATGTTTTTTTGTTTATTTTAAATAGCATTGTTGCTGTATATTTTTTCTTTTGAGCTTTGTCGTGTCTTAACAAACCATTCATTTCCGTCACAATGTTTTTAGTAAGATTTCTATATAATTTACTGATTAAATTGATATGTTTTTTTTGTTTTTTGTGTTGATAGATTTCTTAATTTATTTATAGCTTTTAAGACTTTTCATATTTTAATTTAATAGAGATACAGACAGGTAGAGTTGAGTTAAATTTGGAAAAACTCATTACTCAACTCAATAAAAAAATAATAATAATTAAGACAACATTTGTTTCTACATTTTTTTCTATTAGATTTAATTTAACCTAACCCAACTCACCTTTGTTCAAATTAAATTGGATTAGGTCAATTAGGTCACAAATTTTGAAATTTTATTTCGCTAAAATTTATAATTTCAGAAAAGTTTCACATTTCTTAATTATTTGGTATTTGAATAATTTAATATTTTAAAACACACATTTTGTCAATAAAATAATAGGGCAAAATGAATAATGGTTATATCATGATTTTTATTAAAATTAATATTATTTTTATCAGATCAGGGTGAGTTTCTAGTTTATAATACAAAATATGTTATCAAACTCTTAAGAAATAACATCAATTTCAAACTATATTTTAATTTTCATTAATAATTTTGTTTTCAATTTGTTGTAACTTTGAAATATAATTTCAACACCTTATTTTCAAATCTTTCTATCTATATATTTAAAAGGAAATAAAGTAAAATCAATGCAATGTTTTGATAATTACTTTTGAAAATGCAAATAAAAACACGAAATGTTTCTTTTCTCTATTTTCCACAGTGAGAAAATACAAATACAATAAAAAAAATTCAATTGTATTTGAAAATAATAAGACAATAGTGAAAGAAGGCATGTATAGGAAAAGGTGGCAAATTAGTAATTATAAGTTACCATGTGTTTTGTCCTAATATTTTCTATTTGAAAGTTTGTTGAAACATTAATTATATTTAGTAATGGTTTTATTTTGTTTAATTCAGTTGTACTATTTGGTCCCCAATGATTCGACAATTACCAAATTAATCATTAATGAAGTGTTTAGAAAAGTTTAATAATTAGTGTTGGTCCATTAAAGTAAAATACTCATTAAAATATTATAAATATGTGATACTTTATTCATATTTATTAGGTATTAAAGGTTAAATATATTTTTTCTTTTAGTAAAAAAAAATTAACTTTTTAATAAAATTTTGTTAAATTTATTGAAGATTTTAAATATATTTTTTAACTAATAATAAAAAATATATATAACAGTATAAATAATTTTAAATACTACGATAAAATATGTTTAAAATGTGAAATAAATTTAACAAAATTTAATTAAAAAATAAATAAATTTATAAGTTTATTTTTCAATCAACAAAGTTGTTTCTTTTTGTAACTTATCATATTTCTTCTTCCTTATAATTTTCAAATTTTAGTTTCCGGAACATAGTGAACAAATTTCGGAAATAATTTTGCAAAAGACAGTCATCAATTTTGGAAATATCTTTTCAAAAAAACCATCGATGTCTATTTCGGATCAAAGGTGCATAAAGAAATTAGGAAGAAAGTGCCAACAACAAAGGTGTATAAAGTACATTTCTTTTGTATGGATGAAAAGAAAAACTTGTATAAAGTGTTTCTGTAAAAATAAATTATAATTGCTTACATGTTTGTTTGAATGTTGAAAATAAATAAAAGTTAAAAATTGTTTATTTTGATATGCTACTGTAAATTATTTCTATCCAATTTGTGGACAAGTTTATAAAAAAATTGAACGTTGATTCTCTCTGAATTCTTGAAAACATTACATATAAAAAGAAGAAGAAAGAATAATGAGACATTGAGTTAATCTGAAGGCTTAGGGCCTGAAAAAATGTTAATTCTATAAGAATTCTTATCATGAGAAATAACTGCAGCAGCTGCGTGTCTTTCTCTGTAAGAAGCCCAAGTAACCGCATACAAACCAATAATGATCATAGATCCCCCTACAACGCTGTTGTCACAAATAAACAATTTCAATAAACTACACCAAATTAAATCACAACTATGCATACAAAACAAACACATGTTATGCATCTTTTCTGGAAAATAAAGCATCAAGAAGGTAATTGCACCAATAACCAGGAATAATAGGAGATATACCTTCCCATGTAAATTGGACTTCCTAGAAAAATTCTGGATAGGAGAGCAGAAGCTCCTGGTTGAAGTGGGTTATATAGAGCAACCATGGCTGGCCCCAGGATCTTGTTGCACCATGTAATCAGTCCATAATTAAGGGCAGATGCGATAAATCCCTGAACAAACAATTCATTGGTTCTGTGATTTTTCTCTTTTTAATTAATATCTTATAAAACGGCATGCATGAACAACGTCTTTTCATTTTCCTTAAATGCAAAACTTGGATGCCTTGATAAAAAAAATACACAAGTGAGTATGCTTCCATTTGTAAAGCTTCAAAGAGAAGCAAGATAATAAACTTATCAAGGAAGAAAACTAAGTTCTGTTATTATTTGATGAATTTAAGGATACAACAGTTTTTATACACAGTTAGAGTACAAGGTTCAGAGTATCTGGACACTAACCAATTGACTAGGCTAACTAACTAGAGAGAGGAAACGGTAACAGTGCTCATGATAGGAGCCTGTGAGCCCTTTCTTAACCACATACTCAAAACACCATTAAATAAAAATATAATTGGCATTTGAGGTGTTCAAGAATGATACAACACAAATGACGAATAAAGAAGGTGAACTAAAATTACCAGAGATAACTAGTAATGGCTAATAATATTGAAAGTTGATTTGAAGTTCTAGCGACTCACCGCATAAATAACAGCAATAGTTTCAGACTGTGTCAATCTCCAGTCAGTTGACTCGTTAGTTGCAAAGAATGATGTAGTTACCATCAGAACAGCTCCAAAGAAGTATGAATATGCCGTGACAGACAGGTTTGCAGGATACTTTTTTAATAGTGGAGCCTGAAAATATTTCATAACAATAATTAACACATTTTTCACATATAATAGAACCTAATACTTAAATTGTTAAAAAATTTAGCAGAGTAAGCAGGGCTAATCTGATCACTAAGAAATTTTAAATGACAACTTGAAGAGCGGCTTTTCAGGCAGTAAATCATTCAGTGTGACAGCAAGAATGACAACTTTGGGAAGGCATTCAATAATGAAAAATATTGGTCAATTCACAATATTTTTAATGGAGATGGTGAAAGGGAAGTTTTTATTGAGACTGTTAAAGAAAAACTAGCGGTTCTAGTTGGAGAGCCCAAGATCTCATAGACACCATAATAGAATTCCATACTTCCAACGTAGGACTCAAGTTCAATAACTTGCAATGGATCCTAAATCTCACAATGTTTCTTACCCTGCCTGTTCACTAGCCCTTTGACTAGTCCTAGGCAAACACTGTGTAGCAGTGTCATCATTTATGTGGCTCACTAGCAAATGAGAGACATGTTGTAAGGATTTGATACAAATTGATCAGAACTTTGGAGAACTATACTTTACTCCAAAAAGTAATTGTTATAGTTATAAATCCCGAGGCCTTATAAACCCCATACTAGAATCCTGTACTTCAATGTGAAGCTAAGTGTCATACCTGGAAACTGGATCCTAACAAGTATCAATCCCATTTTATTAGAGAGAAGAGCTGCCCACAATTTTATTTCCAAAAAATTGTGGCATGCTTGGGTTAGCAAGTTATGGATACCAAATATAAATAGATTCAACTTGATGATGGTTATAAGGCAGCTGTTCAAGGCTCAAGTAGCATGGATAAACTTCAGGTGGAGAAATTTGAGGCCGTGGTAGCTTCTTCTTCTTTTTTTCTTCTTTTTTTCTGATATGATTGGCTACACTTCACTCGAGGAAATATTGGTTGATTGGGAAGTTTCAAGTTAATGAGAGAAAGAGGGTCAACCTCTGCGGGGGACGGGGGAGGTAAAAATATCATTTGATTACACTAAATAAGGAGATATGATATGATTTGATAGAGAAATGTCTAATTAAATATTTTTCATTATTAGATATTGATTTTGTTCGTTAGAATTGTATTTCTTCTTCATTATAAATAAGAATACTCACGTCTGTATACGACACACATAATTCATTATTTTCCTTCTTAGTTTTTCTCTTCTCAACAACATGGTATTAGAATGATACTATCCTCTACGACTTGTTTTACACACTAATCCTTTTGGCACTATCCAACATGCAACTTTTCAAACATTTACTTCGGTTAGATATCTCATATCGCCATACAAGCTGACTTTACGAGATTGAATTGGATTTAAAATCCATTTTTTAATATGGTATTAAAGTCTACCCTATTAAGCTTTGTGAGGCCTATCCTATCGTGTCATCTATTACCACCTCTTATCGAACCACTTACAAATATCTAGTTTATGTTCAAGATGTCCATTCCTCGACTTAAAGTTCATTTTCTAATAACTTTGAAAGCCTAAATGAATGGTTGAATGAATATTATTCCTTTCAACAGAGGTGAACTGTGATAGTAATAGCCCAGGGTCTTGCTGCTAAGGAGATTAGTACAAAAAGCTCTAGTTGTATAAGTTCCTGTTGAGAACATATGCTGCAGTTTCCAAGAAACCCATGGGGTGACCTCTTAAAAGAAACAAGGAACACTCGATCACCATTTTTCAAGGACAGGATAAGGCGTTGTAAGTATGACCCTACCACCACCCACATCTTCATAAAAATAAAATTCTATCCACCATAAGTATATTTACAAAATTCTAACAAAATTAATAAGTATTCTCTGTTCTTGTTTATGAAGAATCAAGTCACGTTGGTTCTTGTTCGTATCTTACTTTTCCAATAATTCAACCTCATTTTTTGCTTCACTTTTTTTTTCATCACATTGCGCTACTGATTTGATTCATTCATTTACTTTTGAAAAACACTTTTTCAGTTGTCATCCAAGCTTGATTTTCTTGTTCAAACTCGATTCTCACATCCGTTTGAAAGTTCTCAACATAAGGAACCACTTCTCACCTGCAGTCTCCACAACTGTCGTGGTGTAGCTGCAAACAGCTTAATAAGATGAAAACAGGTCTACAGGGTTGAAGCAAGTCAAGACAGTATCACTAGCTTAATCCAGAAAATTGGACCAGATCTCTAAACATAAATGGCTAAGAGGACCACTCACAGGTTTTCCAGATGAACCATCTGGTTCACTACATAAACTATGATTATTAGAGAATAACGTCATATGTGTATAATGCATGGAATTGGCACTTAACAAGTCAGTATCAGTTAATAGAGATAAGAAATGACAGTGATCACTACCAGTTTTCTTCTTAATGCTTCCTGTAGTCAACAATCATTTGAAGAATATAAAAAGGAGATGAACCTGAATGGTAAGAAAAGCAGCCATGCACATGCAATTCCCTATGAAGCACAAAACTCCGAGATGAAATTGATCAAATCCAAGATCCAGTAAACCACTAATTAACCATCCAGAAGGCTCTGGTTGACCTTTGGCACTTATTTCATTGTGTGATACAAAGTCTGTTTCTGAATATCCTATCAATGCCGGACCACGATACAAAACCATCAGTACAGCACCTAAAACACAAGAGAAAGTTCCTCCAACCTTGGCCAAACCTTCATATCTTAGCAAGTTCACTCTTTCTGTACTGCATGAATAAGTTTATCAGGTGCACATTACTCTATGTCCTGGTGTATCTTGATTTAATTAATGTATATTCAGTGCAAAAATAGTGAGGAGTTGTGTGTCCTAGAAAAAGATAAACTGACAAGACACACGTGTAGAAATTGAAGCGAGAGAAACTGACCCCATCATCACAGCCAATAGAAAAGTAAAGACCGGAGTGGCTGGCTGAACCGCAGCAGCATAAGTTGGATTAGTATAGCTTAAGCCAATAAGAAACAAAAGATGGTTGCCAAATATCCTGAACATGAACAAAGAAGCCAAATTACTATTGCATCAATAAAACACTATAGGTCACGCATAACCAATACAGAGAATATGTCCCTGTATCCATAACCTTACCCAGTTAATCCAAGAAAGAAGAATGACATGAGAAGGCGTTTAGTTATCGGTGGCCTTGTACGCCTACAAACCAAACATGATTAGATAACGATGCATTAGAAGTAAAGCAATGACGATGAGAAGTGGGTATTAAAGAGCGTAGCAGGTTAAAATTTCATTTCTAAAGTTTGAATATATAGCAGTATATCACACTTAAATGAGCAAAGAAAGTATAATAAAATTAGCTGTAATCTAGGCAAAAATTGACCATAAGTATGAGCATTTCCAGAATCAAACTTGAGATGTTGACAAACAACCTCAATCATGCTAACCCTTGGTTATTAGATAATTACTGAAACATACTATAAACTATAACTCTAGATGGAAGATAGGCCTACATTTTAGGCATGCATAACTGTATAACTTGATCAATTAAACACAGAGAGACACCACTAATACCGACATCTGGGTGGGGACACCAATAAAACACCCTTTATTATTATCAGTTTAAATTTATGAAAAATTCCAGTTTTTTTGAGTTTCACTTCTTACTAATGAAATTCACAGGTAATTTTGTAGTTTCCAATGAGTTTTGACCAATAGTCGCAAGTGGGTTACAGAGATTATGTTAGAAATGGTACTGCCGGCTCCCCTCCTAACAATCAAAGAAAGTAGAATTGATGACAGACGTATAAACCGGGGACCAATAGAACATACAACCAATGATAAATGCATTGCATAAAGCACATTGAAAACAAACAACCAAAGCAATCAATTCACTTCCCCTTTCAGAGCAACGCGAACATTCAGATAGATAGAGATAGAGAGAGAGAGAGAGAGAGAGAGAGAGAGAGAGAGAGAGAGAAAGGGAGGTACTTTTCACGGATAAAAGCTAGGGGAGCGAGAATGGCGAGGGCAATGAGATCGCGGAAGACGCAGAAGACGATTTGGTTGACGCCGACATTAAGGGCAACTTTGGTGATGACGTGATAGCCTCCGTTGAATAACTGTACCATTGCCATGGCAGTGTGGGCCTTCCATATCTCACCCCCTGACACTGCTGCCATTATTATTAGCTTAGATTTGATTAGATAACAATACAAATCTCTCTACAGAAGGACACAGTTGACGTTCAAGATTGGGGTTTGATTGAAATTGAATTGAAAGCGTTGAAAATGGATGGCACAAAAGAAGTAAACTATGTTGCCATTGCTGACGCCAAGGGAAAGACCCCCAATCTCTAACCAATTCTGTTTCTGCCTCTTGGTCGGTCCATTTTTTTCTCTTATTCTTGTCTAAATCAATTTTTTTATGGTAATAAAAAATTAAAATTAATTATTATAATAATTATCAATTTATTATAATATTTATTATACTGATTATTAAATAAAAATGTTATTAAAATTATAAATACTGTTTATGAAAAAGTAACTGCAAAAATAAATTATTTTATTGATAATATAGATTATTATTTTAATTTGTCCACTAATAAAAGTAAAACTAAGAACAAACCTATTAAAAGTAATGTCCACTAATAATCAACCTAACATATATTGGCTATAGTTTAATCAACGGACACAAAAGTTAAGCAGAAGAGTTAGAGAAGCACACATCCACTGTATATGTTATAGCCAAAAAAGTTCAAAGGAATAAGATATCCTTATAATTTATAAAAGGAGAAAACAATAGTCACGAATTACTCTCAAGTGAAGGTAAGCACAACTTAGGGTTTCTTTAAAAAACTAAAAATTTATTTGATAATTGTGTTGTTAAAATAGTTTTCAAAATTTATTTTCATTTTATGTCTCTTAAAAGTAAAAAAATAAAAATAAAATATGATAAAATGTGTTTTTTACTTTTAGTTTTCCATTTTGTTTGTCAACATGCCATCGTTAGGTTTAAACCATTTAGGCGTCCCTATTTTTGTTAGGTATTCCCAATTTGGTCCCCTCCTTTTAAAGTTTTTCCATTGAGTTCTTATAAGTGCTAATTTGAAACAATTTAGCCTCTGCCGTTAAAAATGGTTAACGGTGTTAAAATTCTGCACAGGTGGTGAGATGACGTGACCAATTTTTGCCACATCACTTCTACTACATCAGAGTCATCTTTTCCCACTACACAAACCTAATTTCTAGTGAAACCCTAGCCGCCTCCGTGAGCAAACTTCACCGCCACCTTCTTCAATTTCCAATTCCATCCACTTTCACATTCGTCTTCTCTCTATCATCAACAATCCAACAACAAAATCAATATTCATTCTTATCATCTTTACAAATTTGTTGCCCACATGTGTCTTGTTAAAACACTTGTTCATAACCAAATTCAAGACCATAAAATAGAGGAATTGTTTCATCCCTTGGTGGGGGGTATTAGGATTTTGAGCAAACCCAGAATTCCAGTCCTTTTCGACGATTCCAATTAAACGCAGAGGCATAGCTTGAACAACAGTGGCACAACCTTTCGTTGCATCTGACCAGTATGGTCGCAAGGTCTCAACCACCTTCTCGACCGTGTCTAAGAAAATCATTTTCTGAATCTCAGCAGAAGTCAATAGATGTTCAAAGAAGGCATGCCTCAGCCTTTGGTTCATGGTATATTGTATGCAGTGAATCAACAAGCGGATCATGAAATAGGGTTAAGTACCGCCCTTCACAAAATTCAATAAGGGGTACCTTACTCTCCAAAGAGTAAAGACATGCCTCTTTACAGACATTTAGATCTAAGTTGCTCCTAAATATTTCCTGACCTTGTCTGCCATAAACAAGCAAACCCTGTAAGAAAACCCCAGGAGAAAATTCTGAAACAATGCCACCTTTTACAGCTAAATCAACCATTTTAAAAATGTCTATCACAGCTGGACGAGCTCATTGAATTAGGGTTTTAAAATCCATTTAAGAAACAGGGAAGTCAGAGAAAGTTGACTGGTAGAAACATGACGAGTACGAAAAAAGGGATTCAAGAACCTTTCCACTGTAAAAAATAATTAGATCTAATAAAAACACAAAACCCATTTGGGATGCACATCAGAATTGGATTACAGGATCTTACCAGAGAAATTCAGAGCTTCCAAACAGAGTAAGCTTCGGCACGGAAAATTCATTGTAGTGATCAAAGCTGAGACGTGCAGCAAAGTGATGGTGGTAATGGGACGGAAGATTTAATGGTGGAAATGGAGGATTATTGTTTAAGATGCTGGAGGCCACCGAAGATGTGCTCCACCTCCTGGGAGTAGTGGTTGGAGGAGCCGCTGCGGAGTAGGTGACGCCGATGCAGGGATGGGGGAGGATGTGAGGGAGGAGGCAGAGAAATCAGAGAGCCACATGTTCAAAAATTGACACATCACCCTTCCATCTGTGCAGAATTTTAACACTGTTAACGATTTTTAACGTCAGGGGTTAAATTGTTTTAAATTAGCACTTATAAGGACTCAATTGGGAAACTTTAAAAGAAGGGGACCAAATTAGGAATACCTAACAAAAATAGGAACGTCTAAATGGTTTAAACCAAACTGTTATCCTTAAATTCGAATAACACAAATCTCCTTATTCCTATTCTTTTTTACATTTTCTCATCTATCTGAAACAATTTTTAAACTAGGATCATCCAACACATAATTTTTCCAACTTACTCTTAATAAACGTTCTTCAAATTGATTACTAGAACTGATTTTGAAAACTAAACAAAGAAAATTAAATCAACACATGCCTTAAAGTTCTTATATGAATCTAATTAATTACACAAACATCTAAAATGTAGGTTCCTGGATTTAAGACATAGATATTAAGAACTTACTATTAAAATATGTCGATGTGAAAGCATGTATGTTTTAAATTTTAAATTTTGAGTTTTAGAATAAAAAATATTTAATTGTATAATCAAATTTTTTCAATCATAAAAATTAAAGTATAAATAAAAAATTATAAAAGTCTTGTAAGATATCACTATTGGAACAAAATTTACATTATGTATAATATAATATAGGTTTAATACATCATTTGGTCCCTACTTTTAGGAGTTTGGTTCAAATTGATCCTACCTTTTAAAAAAGTTCAATATGATCCCATATTTCGTTAAAAAATATTCAATCTAGTCCTTTTCGCTCACGCCGTTAAAAACATAACGGTGCAAATGCCACTGTGGCATTTGATGAATACGTGGCACGTTTGAAGAGGTTGCACTGTGTAAATATTTAAAATAAAACGACGTAAGTTAGGTGCAAATCCCAACAGCCACACCATTTGCAAATCTTTCAACCTGGTCCAAAATCACTCTCTGATCATGATGGAATGACAACGACGGCGGAGGAGCCACTTGTTGCGTATCCTCAACGACGGCGGCAGCGGGGGAGGAAGAATGTGCAACCTCCGATGGTTTGTGAGCGAAATAAGAAGCAACCCTAAGCTACATTCCAGAACAACTTGAGAGAGTGCGCAAGAGAGAAACCACCACTTTTTGTCCTCCACCATGAGCATAATGAGTAATAGGGAGAAGACTGTGAGTACCAAGGAGTTGTGCAAGGGCCCTTGTTGTAGTCACAGAATTTTCTAGGAACCAAGGGGCCTTTAAAGAATTCACTCGAAAACCCAGGTAAGGGGAGTTAACTTTTTGATGTATTGATTGAGCATGATGTGTTTCCTTTGGAACTTCTTAATCTTGAGAAACGATGTGGATATATAGTATACCAATTGGAAGGTTGTAGGTTACTAAGGAAAAAAATGGTTTGGGATGTTATTCCCAAAATATGAATGCACGAGTTGAAGGATTACAGTGCATGTGGTTTTGTAGTAAGGGATAAGTGCATATCGTGAATCTTTGAAGGGTAGCCGTGGGTTGGCTAGGTTAAGAATGTAAATAAGAGTAGGAAGTGTTGACGTGTTGTATGAGTGAAATATGACAATAGAGTGCATTAGTGATGTGTTGTGTTCTCAATTGAGATACCAACATGGGTTTATGGGTATAATAAATTATTATTTTATAATTGCATGGAATGTTTGATGGGTATTAAATGTATGGAAGTGGTATAAATATTGAGTAATGTATTGTCATCACATAATGGTATAAGTGTGTTGGGTAAACTTTAAATATTTGTTTGGACCCATGCACTGGGAAATGTTTTATTTGTATGTAATTATGTGAGCATCGAAAGTGAGCACTAAAACAGTCACCATATTCGGATGTTTGCACTTTTGTTTATGATAAATGGGCACCTTGTGGCAAGAGAAGAAGCATGGCACACTTGTAAGTGTGTGCACCGTGGGATTGGGCAGTAGAATGCAAAGAAGAGATAAGCCTCACGTTTTTGTGAGAAAGAGAAAGGAAGGGTCTCCAATAGTGTGTGCAGCAAAGTCATGGTTCTTTATGAGAGTTATTTGTGTGGGAAAGAGAGAAAAGTTCACCACCATGAGAAACCTGAGAAAGAGTGGAGTTGTTGCATGTATTATTGAGTCATGTGTTTGTTTGTGAGTTGTGCATCACCATGAGAGAAGGAGAGAAAATGGGTTGTACTTTGTGAGTTGTATGTTGTGTAAGTTTGAGAGTTTAAAGTGTTGTCTGTGTATTTGTGTGTTCTGGAAAGTAATCCAGAAACAACACAAAGAGTATATTTCCCAGATATTATACTACAAGTTGATACCATGAGAACATATATTTATTGTTCAAAAATTTCTACAGAGTGCATGTTTTCTTTTTGCAAGTGAAGAGTTTCAATGCATGTGGGGGGTCACAGTAAGATGAAGAGAAATATTATATTTTCTTCCTATATAGTGTAGACATTGGAATCTAGAGAGCTAGAAGGGGTTCTTGGTATTGACATTTAATGGTTTTCGTAGTACCTACCTTGGGAGGGAAACATAATATGGTTAATACTAAGTGCATGAAATTGTTGTTGTGCATGCGTTGCTACGTCCCTTGTTGATAGGTAAAGTACGCAAATGATACTCTGGGGTTGCATGGGTGGATTATAAGAATGGTGAACGGTTATCGGCTAAGGTTTTCGTTATGCAGATTTTAAATTTTGGGTCTACGAAATAGGTCTAAGGAAGCTAAAGGAGTTTTCTTTGAAGATATAAAGATTAATGAGAGAGGTGCAGAGGTTATCTAATAGTCACAGTTTTGTTGTTAATAAGCAAGGATTCTTTGTTTTAGTTATATTGATGTCATCCTAACAGTGAAATATCTAGTTTTATGGGTTTCGAAAATTATATTATTTTTGAGTTATTATTGAGTGAAATAGTATATAGGTGATATAGGGTGGAATCTGGAGGTGGATGTATAAAACTGGTGCATTGTGGGGTGCTATATGGTGATATAGAGTGGAATAGTATACAGGGTGATAAAGTCATTTACATTTCTCTCTCTGCATTTAATTCTTCAAACAACCACTTATGTTTCTCTCTCTGCATTTAATTCTTTCACGCACAGCTCACTTAGGATTTGGCCACGGTGGCATTTACACCGTTATGTTTTTAACGGCGTGAGCCAAAAAAACTAGATTAAACATTTTTTAACGAAACATGGGATCTTATTGAACTTTTTTAAAAAGTAGGATCAATTTAAACCAAACCCCTATAAGTAGGGACCAAATGATGTATTAAACCTATAATATAATATATATATATATATATATATATATATATATATATATATATAACGAGATCCACCTAAAATTAAATAACACATCATAAATACAATAAATGAAATATAAATAAATAGCTCTTAAATTGAGTATTTATTTCTCTTAAATTCTTAAACAAGTAAATAAATAGCTCACCAATTTACATTTAGTAAGTTACTTAATAAGTTATAACTGTTGCATTTATACAATAAATGAAATATAAAAATAATATATTTATTTAGACTATTATTTTTCAAAATATTTTTTAATAATACTAAGTAAAAAGAATTGTGCAAATGTTAAAAAAACTAAACTCAATTTTTAAGATTGTTACCTTACTAAAGTTTCGAATATTGAACTATTGATATGAAAATGTACATTGATATTTATATGTTTGATAATCAAATGGTGATCTTCAGACCATTTGAAGGAGAAAAAACTATAAAGGATACTGAGATAGCAATTGAAACTATATGGAATTGATTTTGGAAGAAATTTGTATCTCTTTGTCAAACCCATGTAAAATTGTGGGTAATTGATAATCGGTGGATGAGTAATGTCCCAATTTATTATGACTCCTTTTTATTTTGGTATTTTTATTTCAATTTTGAACTTACCTCTATAGTTAATTCAATTATACTTTCATGTTAAGTTTTGGTGTCATGTTTATTCAAATCATGCTAGTGAGATTTGATCCGTAGCATGATAACTTGTAATTTTATTTATTTATTTATTTTGTTAATTATTCAAGTTAAAGTTATACATGTAAAACACATGAATGAGTAACTTATAATATTTCTTTTGTTAATTATTCAAGTTGAAGTCGAACATACAAAATGAAAAAATGAATAACTTGTAATTAATTTTTTGCTAATTACTCAAACTAAGAGTGGACATGTAAAATGCATGATGAATAACTTGTAACTATTTTTTTCTTAATTAATCAAGATGAAGTCAAACGAATGCATAATAAATAACTTATAATTACTTTTTCAGTAATTACTTAAATTGAAATCGAACATGTAGAATGTATAATGAATAATTTGTAATGATTTTTTTATTAATTTGAGATTAAATACACACATATAATGAATAATCTGTCATTGTTTTTTACATAAATTGATATTGAACATGTAGAGGGATGATGAATAACTATAGGCTTGTGCAATCATTTCTTCATTGACCTTAGCTTTTAACTAACATCGTTGTAGATTGTTAGAAAGTAGGTTTAAGCCTAACTCAACCCCATAAAACCGGCTTGTAAGATGAGGTTTGCACTTCACTTGTATATAATAATTTGGCCTTATTTCTAGTCGGTGTGGGACATCCAACACACCCCCTTCACGCCGAGGTATAGACATCTCGTGCGTGATAGTAGAAATTGGGTGGACCAATAGTGGTCCGACAATGGGTGGAAACAGAAATGTCCACTTAGAACTCGCTAAGATAGGTTCTAATCATGACTCTGATACCATGTTAGAAAAGAAGGGATGAAAAATTGCGTATCTTAAGAAGATAGTACAATTGATATATATAGTTGTTTAGAGCAATATAATAATGAAATATAAGTATAAAAATAGAATATAAATATATGAACATAAATGTCCAGATATGAATGGAAAATAAATTAAATCCAATAAAGATTTCCTCATCAACCTTAGTTTTTATTAAGACTGTTATAAATTTCCTCATCAAGCTTAATTTAATGAATTAAGAGCGTTGTAAATTTTCATGTCAGCTTAACTAAGACCATAAGCTTAACTTAATGAATTAAGAGCGTTGTAAATTTTTATGTCAGCTTAACTAAGACCATTGCAGATTTTTTCGCTGACCTTAGCTTTTCTAAGGTTGTTGCAAATCCCCTCAACCTTATTTGTTATCCTAATAACACCATTGTATGTCGACCTTTGCTAACTACGATCGTTGTAGATTTTTTCATCGATTTACTTTTAAGACGATTTTATATTTTTTGTTTAGTCTTAGTTTTTATTAACTAAGATCGTTTGGTTTGAGAGTCTCTGTTGAAGTGAATTTTTTTTTTGTTCTTGAGTGATTGACACATATATCTAGCATGTAAGTTACTGTTTTTTGTTTTTGGAGATTAGTATCCTAGGGAGCCCAACCTACTAACAATGTCTTTCCAAATAAAATTTTAACCTTTGTCACAAATATCATGATCAATGGATTAACTTTTATCCAATTTGTAGAGTACCACTAGTGCAAAAACGTTGTTTAACGTCACCTACAAAACGTCGGTTCGAGGGAAGCCCGACGTATATGAGTGGACGGTGGCATTACCATAAATAAGTTGGTAACCTAGATGTCGGTTTCAAAGGAAGACGATGTCTATGATATTGTAGACGTCTGCTCTGCCCTAAACCGACGTCTAATGGCCCGAGGTAGGCGAGAAGACAATCTATGGATGTCGGTTTTAATGGGGGGTCAACGTCTACGGGGCTGCAATTAATGCTCTGATTCCCAGGCGCTTAGACGTCATGTAGTAAAAAAGCGACGTCTATGGCCTGTCCGGAAGGCGGGAAGGCAAAAATTTCTACAATTTAGACGTCGGTGTTTAAGGGGAGCGACGTCTATGTGCCTGTAATTAATTATGTTCACCAAACTCGGAGGCCCTTAGACGTCCGGCAGAAGGCAGCGACGTCTAAATTATTATAGACGTCGGCGCCCCTTCACAACTGTCGTCAACATCCCTGACAGGAAATGAAACGTCAATCGATTCAGCTTCCTAGACGTCGGCTCCCCTTTAAACCGACGTCTAATGGGCATTCAAAAAGTCAGTTTATATGTTAACTTGGTCGTCGAATTAGTTAGATAACCGACGTCTAGGTAACTATAGACGTCGGTTTCTGGAGGAATCGACGCCCTATTTCATTTTAAATAAACCGCAGACTCTTCGCGACATTGCAGTTTTTGATATCATCGTCTTCCTCCTCTCCTTTTTCTCTTGCGGCACCTCTCCTTTTTCTCTCTTGCAGCATTGCATTATTGTTTCTGATAACATCATCATCTTCCTCCTCTCCTTTTCCTCTCTTGCGGCATTGCATCCCAGGTGCGTGTTTTTTTATGGTTACCGTTTAATCTTTGTTCAGTCTTTCATCGATTTTTTTCTGGTTCAACTGATTAAAATTTGTTTTCTTTGTGTTGTGTTTTAGTGTAGTTTTGTTCCTTTCTTGGGGGTAACGTAGTACCACATTCTTCCTTTGCTAGCTGCCTCCCAGAAAAAACGACGTCTTTTGGATTTCTGGTGGCGTTTCGACCCAAAAACGACCCTGGATCGTTGCCTAATTATCGTTTCACCGTAATTTTTCTCTCTTGTGGTTGAAAATGGAATTAAGCAAGAACCCAGGTTCGGTTTTGGGTCGAAATGTCATGAGAAATTCAAAAGACGCAAACTTTTTTTCGGGGGAAACTAGCAAAGGCAGAGTGTGCTACTAGGTTATCCAAAGATAGGAACAAAACTGCACTAAAACACAACGACTGTATTAGACGTCAGTTAATGCAAAGACTGACGTCTATAGTGACCTTAGACATCGATTAGTGACATGTTCAAAGTCTTTATGTGCTTTTAGACGTCGGTTAATGCGTATTCTGACGTCTATATTGTGCCTTTAAACGTCGGGTTAGGCCTATACCGACGTCTAATGACGTCGGACATGGAACTACCTGACGTCATTATAGACGTATGTTTAATGGATGACCGACGTCCCATTGACGTAACCGGTAATGACGTCGGTTGTTTAATAGACGTTAAAAGCCCAAAATAACTGACTTTAATCAGCGTTTTTGCACTAGTATACTCAATGGCTTTTACTAGGAACTTCAACTGTTAAGCTACTTGTGGAAATGGGTCTAATATGTCAATTTCCTATGGAAGGATCATGAGACATTGCTGGAGTGCAAATTCTTGAAAAGGAACCACATGAAAATCAATGTGTTGGTGATACTTGTTACATATTTTCGGATATGTCATAAAATCTTCCTGCAAAGTTGAGCAATAGTAGCTTGCTCATTTGACTTTGCAGGCCAATGATCATCTTCGAATATGACTCCCACAAACTCCTTCATGTAAGTCTAATAACATTTTTTATGCTTCCTGCATAATAAGACATCTTAAAACAAACAATGAATGTCTTCACTGAAATAGATACCTATCTATTATCATGAATCAAGCAACATTCTTTCTGAGCATTTTCACCTGCACTGAATCAACAAGTTCCATTCTAATTGTTAGATATCATACATTGGGCTTATTTGCTACTTGTAGCACCAAGGCCTCCTGTTCTTCAAGTGAGACCCATGAAGATGATAATCTCTATTGAATCACTGACCTGTGGCTTCCCAATTTTATGGCATTGACCAATTTGAACATGAGGTTGACATTATAATACATAATCATGGATAAAAGTTTGAAATACCCCATTAGAAAGGACCTTTACATAACTCAAGTACCAAGCTAAATTGTGGACCCTTCACTTGGAATTCACCAAAAACTTTCCCGATGACAAGTTGAGAGTCTCTACTTGCAACGAGAAACTTGATGCCCATCCATGCAGTGAGAAGCATTATAGCAACAATGTCTCATACTTAGCTCGAGGATTGTTTGCTCTAAATAAACTTGTTTAATGAGAAAATTATTTGGTCCTTCTAAGATTATCTCTACCCTACTTCCCTTAAGATTGGAAGTGTTATCTACTAATAAAATCCATCATGACTCTTATTTTTTGCTTCGATAGAGGCGAGTAGGCTGAGTTTTGTATGCTATAAAATCTGCTAGCACCTAACAATCACACTTAGCCCATGATAACTCCTTGTGGTTGATACTTCTAGTCATATTTTGATAACTCGTTTGATCATTTAGTCATCTGTCCTGCAACATTCAGCTTTTGCATAACTTGTCTAATAGACAGATCAATCATCACCATTATTGTATGACTTTGGAAATAATGTCACAACTGCCTGACAATGAACCCATAACAAGCACTGCCTTTTCTATCTTTTGATATTGGGATTTTTTCCCTTGTAAGACACTGTTAACAAAATAGATTAATACTCCCATTTTATTTTTTATACCAAAATCGAGCTAATGGTCTGGTCGACCACTATGATGTAAAGTTGCAAATGATTATCCATCTTGAGTTTTAACTAGACAAAGGAATAGGCCAAGTATTACTTTATTTTTTTAAATGCCTCTTCACACTCCTTTGTCCAAGAAAACTAATCATTCTTCCGAAGACACTGAAAATATGAAAATACTTTACCACCTCCTCAAGACAAGAAACATGATGGGGAAGTCATGAAACCTATTAATTGTTGCACCTATTTCACACTTCTAGAACTTTGCATATTCATGATGGATGGCCGCACGTTTATCTGGGCTAGTTTTGGTTCTCCTTTATTTGAGTATAAATCTTAAAATATTTACCGCCTTTACTTCAAAGACACATTTGTCAATATTGAGTTTCAACACTAGTATCAATTGATGGTAGTAAACAACTCCTATAAGTTGATCAGATTATCAAAGGAAGAATCTGACTTCACCACTATATCATCAACATAGGTTTCTATATTTCTCCATACATGAGTTTGCGGATCTTGTCCATCAAATATCTGTAGGTAGTCCTGGCATTTGTTAACCCAAACAACATCACTTGATTACAATAGTTGGTGAAATATTTTATCCTCATCTGTAAGATATATTTGGATTTGATTATACTCTCAATACGCATCTATGAAACTTGGTAGATTGCATTCCAAAACATTATCTACTAAATTGTATATGCGCGACTATGAATGCGAATAAATTGGACAAATATTGTTTTGATCAGTAGAGTTCCCACGCATACATCATTTGTCACTTGCTTTCTTCACCATTATAATGTTAGCCAACCGTTTCAGATAAAGAATTTCTTGAATATGTTCAAGAGCAAGGAGATTGGATGTTTATTTTGTTGCAACATTTCTTTTTTTCTTCATTGAACTTTCTTTTCTTTTGAATGATTGGCTTGGTTCGGGAATGTAAACCATGACAAGGATCAAGGTCTAATTTAAATTTTATCTCCACTAACTTCGATTTTCCTTAACATTGTTTATAAGCTACAATCTACTATTCTGGAACATAATACAAGGATCAAGATCTAATTGTTTATAAGCTACATTTTTTTGTAGATTACAGAGCTTTAAACAGAGTGACTATCCCCAATAAATATCCAATTCCTGTGATTGAAGAGCTTCTAGATGAATTATACGGTGCTGCTTATTTTTCTAAAGTGGATCTCAAATCTGGATACCACCAGATAAGGATGAAGGAGGCAGATATACCCAAAATAGCCTTTAGGACTCATTTAGGACATTATGAGTTTTTAGTAATGCCCTTTGGCCTCACAAATGCTTCAGCCACCTTTCAAGACATGATGAATTCATTGTTGAAACTGTTCTTAAGGAAGAGTGTGCTAGTATTTTTTGATGACATTTTGGTGTACAGTAAGTCATGGGGGGATCATGAGGAACATCTTAGACAGGTGCTGAAAGTGCTAGAACAACACCAGCTGTTTGCCAACAAAAAAAATGTGAGTTTGGCAAGAGACATATTCGATATCTGGGGCACATGATATCCGAACAGGGGGTGGAAATGGATGGAGAAAAAATTTCTGCAGTGATTGAATGGTCAGCACCCCGCTGTATTGAAGAATTAAGGGGTTTCTTGGGGCTCACTGGATACTACAGGAGATTTGTCAGGAATTATGGGAAGATTACCCGACCCCTTACGGATCTTTTGAAGAAGGGGAAGTTTGAGTGGACAAATGCAGGAGAGGAAGCCATGCAAGCTCTCAAAAAGGTAATGACCACTGCTCCTGTTCTGGCTCTGCCAGACTTTTCACAGCCTTTCCAAGTTGAATGTGATGCTTCGAGGAAGGGGATAGGAGTTGTGTTATCACAGAATAGGAGGCCTATTGCTTACTACAACAAGGCATTGTCGGAGAGTTTGTTGGGGAAGTCAGTGTATGAGAAGGAATTGATGGCACTAGTATTAGCTATTCAACAGTGGCATCCCTACTTGCTGGGAAAGAAATTTAGTGTCTATACAGATCAAAAAAGTTTGAAGTATTTACTTGAGCAACGCATAACGACTCAGAACTAGCAAAATTGGCTTGCGAAACTCATGGGCTATGAGTTTGATATACATTACAGGACAGGGGCATCCAACAAAGTTGCGGATGGGTTATCCAGAAAGGGAGAAGAGGACGAAGGAGATAGGACGCTGTTAATGATCACCAGGCCCTATTGGCCTGACTACCAAGAAATAATAGACGAAGTGGAAAAAGACGCTGGGTTAGAGAAAATAATGGAAGAAATGAAGAAAGACCTGGATTCACACCCTCCTTATACGTTAGAGAACGGGAGACTCCATTATAAGGGAAGGTTGGTGCTTTCAGCAAAGTCAGAATGGATTCCGAAGATCCTTGTAGAATTTCATGATACAACCCTTGGGGGACACTCGGGTGTCTATAGAACCTATAGAAGAATTGGTCAAGCTTTTCACTAGATGGGCATGAAAAAAAGGGTGACCGACTACGTAGCCTCCTGTCTTATCTGCCAGCAACATAAATATATGGCGTCATCTCCGCAGGGGTTGTTGCAACCATTGCTTATTCCCAAGGCCATCTGGGAAGAGATAAGCATGGACTTTGTGGTCAAATTACAGAAATCTCAAGGTTTTGAATCAATAATGGTGGTAGTGGACAGGCTGAGAANGTATGGGCATTTCATACCCATCAAACATCCTCATATAGCCAAGATAATTGCAGAGATTTTTGTAAAGGAGATAGTACGTTTGCATGGAATTCCTATATCGATTGTTAGTGACCGGGATCCCACGTTTGTTAGTATATTCTGGACGTAATTGTTCAAAATACAGGGTACCCAATTAAAAATGAGTACCGCTTACCACCCAGAAATAGATGGGCAAACAGAGGTTTTGAATAGAGTGTTGGAGACCTACTTGAGGTGTTTCTGTTCGGAACAGCCCAAGGCTTGGAGCAATGTATTGCCATGGGCTGAATACTGGTATAACACCAGTTATCAAGGGGCTTCGAAGTGTACCCCGTTTGAAGTGGTTTATGGAAGAAAACCCCAATAGTAACCAAGTTCATACCGGGAGAAACAGTGGTGGAAGCTGTGGCATAGGATTTACAGACGCGGGATGAAGCCATTTCACAGCTACAATATCATTTGACCCGAGCCCAAGAGCGGATGGTTCAGTATGCAAATAGGAAGAGAAGGGAGTCTAACATAAAAGAAGGGGATTGGGTGTTTCTGAAAAAACGACCTCATAGGCAAGTATCTATGCCGGTCAAGTTGCACCCCAAATTATCGGCCAGATATTATGGCCCTTTTCTGGTGGAAAATGAAGTGGGTCCAGTGGCTTTCAAACTGCAGTTGCCTGCCACTGCAAAGATACACCCGATGTTTCATGTATCACAATTAAAGTTGGCTGTGGGGGAGCATAAGGTGGAAGGGGAGCTACCCGTAGGACTGTAGGCGGACGGTCCACTATATACACCCTTAAAAGTACTACAAAGAAGAGGAAGAAATCAACAAGGGGAAGAGACCACTCAAATATTGGTTCAGTGGCAAGATGGAGGGATAAAGGGCGCAACTTAAGAGGATGAAACGTTTATCAGACAATAATTTCCTGTTTTCAACCTTGAGGACAAGGTTGTTGAAGAGGAGAGGGGTATTGATAGGGGATTAAATGTATATGTAAGAAAGAATAAAAAAGGCGGGAAGTAAAGAAGTCAGTTAGGAGTTTGTTAGAAGATATGAGAGTATAAATAAAGAGTTTGTTGAGAAGGGCGGGATTATGAATTGTTTTGTATTGTTTACTGGATCTCAGTCCAGTGGGGGGAAGGTGAGGCTTCCTTGATAGCTGAGGGAACATTGTTTTCTTTCATTCACTAAATACAATCTGAGGTTATTCACTGTGTGAGTTTGTCTGGTGTGTTTTTACTCATTTTCTTGACTTCTTGATTAAAGAAGTCCATCATAGGTAATCCTGGCATTTTTTAACCTAAACAACGTCACTTGATTACAATAGTTGGTGAAATATTTTATCCTCATCTGTAAGATATATTTGGATTTGGTTATACTCTCAATATGCATTTATGAAACTTGGTAGATTGCATTCCAAAACATTATCTACTAAATTGTATATGCGCGACTATGAATGCGAATAAATTGGACAAATATTGTTTTGATCAGTAGAGTTCACTAGTGCAAAAATGCTGTTTAACGTCGGTGAATTTGGGCCTTTAACGTCACTTTCCTAACCGACGTCTATACGGGTGACGTCTATGTGACGTCGGAATTCATCCAAACGACGTCTATATACACGTCAGTTAACAATATCCACCGATGTCTATATAGACGTCCGCTTATACTCAAACCGACGTCTATTTACTCTATATAGACGTCCGCTTATTCCTAAACCGACGTCAACATGAATATATAGAGGTTGTAAATGACACTAACCGACATCTATGTTCTTATAGACGTCGGACCATGCACTAACCGACGTCTAACAAGGGCGTTGTGTTTTAGTGCAGTTTTGATCCAGACTTTCGGTAGCATTGTGTAACACTCTCCTCTCGCTAGTTTCCCCACAAAAAAAGCTTGCGTCTTTTGAATCTTCTATGACATTCAACCCAAAACCGAACCTGAGTCCATGACTACTTCCCATTATTCAACCGCAAAGGAAAAAAATTACGGTGATACGAGAACTGGACAAGGACCCAAGTTCCATTTTGGGTCGGAAGCCATAGAAAACTCAAAAGATCGCCATTCTTCTTGTGAGGAAGCAAGCAAAGGGAGAATGTTTCACTATGTTACCCAAAGAAAGGATCAAAACTGCACTAAAACACAACACAAAGAAAGCAAATTTTAATCAGTTGAACGACAAGATAATCAATAAAAAAACTAAAGAAAGTTTAAACGATAAAGCATAAAAAAAAACCACGCACCTGGGATGCAAGAGAGAAAAAGGAGAGGACGAAGACAATAATATATTGAGAAATGACAATGCAATGCCGCAAGAGATAAAAGGTAGAGGTGCGCAAGCGAGTAAAAAAAGAGGAGAAGCAGAGAAAAAGGAGAAAAGATGAAGACGAGATCAGAAACTGAATGATGTGAAGAGTCTACGGTCTATTTAAAATGAAATGGGGTGTCGGTGTTTCAGGGGATCCGACGTCTATGAAGTTGAAAAAATTGACGTTTTAGTTTCCTGTCAAGGTAGTTCACGTCGGTGCCCCTCACAGCCGACGTCTAAAACCCTCGAATTTGGTGAAAATACAGGAACTTAGACGTCGGTGCCTCTCAGAACCGACGTCTACATTGAAGAATTTTGGTTTTCCCGCCTTCCAGACAGGCCTTAGACGTCGGCGTTTGACTATGTGACGTCTAATTGCCTGGGGAATTAGGTGAACAACATTAATTGTAGCCTAGTCGACGTCACTTTTTCACGGGATTCGACGTCTATTTGACGTCTAAAGCTGAACCGGTTGACGTTTGATTTCCTGTCAGTGACGTAGACGTCAGTGCCCTTTCTAGCCGACATCTAAGCTCCTGGGAATTTGATGGGCAACACTAATTGCAGC
Organism: Vigna radiata var. radiata; assembly: GCF_000741045.1. Lineage (NCBI taxonomy): Eukaryota > Viridiplantae > Streptophyta > Magnoliopsida > Fabales > Fabaceae > Vigna > Vigna radiata. The sequence goes on along the minus strand of NC_028357.1, from coordinate 4,729,318 downwards.
CTAGTAGACGTCGGTCCCCGTGAACACCGACATCAATGGACTGTCTTATCACATACCTCAGGTAATTGGACATCAGTTTGCGGCAGGTGCGACATCTATGATGTCATAGACGTCACCGGACATCGAAACTGACGTCTAGTTTTCCAATTTATTTACAATAATGCCACCGAGTAGTAATAGACGTCAGATTTTCACGGAACCGATGTCTAATAGATGACGCTGAACAACGTTTTTGCACTAGTAGTTCCCACGCATACATCATTTGTCACTTGCTTTCTTCACCATTATAATGTTAGTCAACCCTTTAAGATAAAGAATTTTTTTAATATGTTCAAGAGAAAGGAGATTGGATGTTTATTTTGTTGCAACCTTTTTTTTTTCTTCATTGAACTTTCTTCTCTTTTGAATGACTGGCTTGGTTCGAGAATGTAAACCATGACAAGGATCAAGATTTAATTTAAATTTTATCTCCACTAGCTTCGATTTTCCTTAACATTGTTTACAATCTAATATCTGCTATTCTGGAGCATAATACAAGGATCAAGATCTAATTAAAAGTTTATTTAACATTAAGTCAAAACAACACTTCCTACATGGACCGAGCTGCCAAATTATTAGGAACAAGAGTATATGACAAATTTTATAGATTTGTTTTTTCGAATAAAACTCCTTTGAAAAGAAAACACAACTTATACAAATAAATTCAGTATCAAATAATTACGTACCTGCCTATTTACTGCATCAGACTAAAAACATACTCATAAAGCTGATTTTGGAGGCACAATGGTTTTCTGACAAGATGAAACAGGTCGGAATTCGAAGTATATATAAAATTAATTTAAAATATGTATATAAACTATTAAAACATATTAATTTATTAAAATGTTTGTATTATTATATTTAATTTAGCAATTATTAATTAATTTTTATCAGTTTACATAAAATTTAAATATTAATCATTATTAAATTAAATTGATGTTAAAAAATAATAAACATAAAGTATTAATATTAAATTTAAGTTTTTAACTTGAATTATTAATAAAAAAATTAATAGTTTTCTTATTATTTTTAATGGTATGGTATAACTAAAAAAATATTATTAATTGAAAAAAATCGTAAATGAAAATTATTATGAATTAAAATTTATTATTGTTACCAACTTTATAAATTTAACATTAATTAGAAAAAGTATTACATTTATTAATATATATTCATAAATATATTACAAAAGTGAAAATATAAATTTATTGTTATCAACAGATGCATTTGAAAATAAATTATCAGGAAAAATAATTCTAAATTTATATTTCTTTTTCTATGAATATAAGATAGGGATTCTTCGTGATCGCTCAACTCATCTAACTGAATTTAATTATGCTATAGCATTGGATTGATTGAATTTACTTTGACTAAATTTGAGTTACAATAATATTTAACGAGTTCTTAATTGGATTAATCTTATTCAACCATACCTACAATTAGTAATAAAATAATTGATATTGTAATTTAAAAAATGCGTAATGCTATCTATGACGGACAATCCAGTTAAAAAGAAATAGGCAACAGAATAGTCAAAAATTTCACTGCAGTTCGTGGAAACGGATCATCACAGGTGTTATGATAATGCACACATCTAACGACTCGATTTGAGAGAAGAATAACCGATGAACTTGTCGTTATGGATCACTTCGAAATGAAAATTGAAGCAAGATAATGGAATATGAAGGCGCAATCAGTTACAGCACATGGTTGGATGTTGAAATGCATAAAAAAAAAAAAAAGTGAGTGAGATGGAGAAGAACCTTTCGTGGATGTAAGCGATGGGAGCGAGAATGAGGAAGGCGATGAGATCGCGGAAGACGCAGTAGACGATTTGGTTGATCCCAACGTCAAGAACCAATTTGGAGATAACGTGATAGCCTCCGCTTAACACCTGCACCATCACCAACGACGTGTGTGCTTTCCATATTTTACTCCCTGAAACTGTTTCCATTATGACAAAATTCTGGGTTTGAAACTCCGTTGATGCACAAATATCTATAAATAGTAAACTAATTAATTAATTAAATAATTAAGTAAAAGTAAATAGCGTTGTCATTTCTGATTCTAGCCGGCCGAAACATAACTCAGTTCCGTGTCTGGGCGGTTGAACCACCTATTCTTCTAACAACTTTTCTTTATTTGTATAATTATATTTTTATTCTATTATTACTATAATGATGTATTAAAATTATAAGTTTCAAATTAGGTCAAAATAATAAAATTAAAAAATAAATTTATTTTGACCAACAGAATATTTTTAATTTAATGAAGAGGGTAAGTATCATAGTATCTGATATAATGTATATACATATTCTGTTGTTAGGAATATTTATTTGATTTTTTTTTTTTTTGATAATTGAAAGATGAGAATAAACTTATAAGTGAAAATTTTGTTTATATACTTTTTATTCAAAGTTACTTTTAAAATACACTAGTTTTAATTTTATTATGTAATTTCGTTTGTATTATACTTTAAATTATTATTTTTATTTAAATTTGTTTTAAGATTTAATTTTAGTTAGTCTTATTTAAAATTTCAAAAATATGAATCAAGCATATTAATGGACATTCGTTAGTTTCAATTAATATTAAAAAATGTAGAAACTTAGTAAATATTAAATAACGAGATGAACTTTTTATTAGACAATATATTGAATAAGCAACGTAAATGGAAATATAATTAATGCTAATAAGTTGTAGTGCCCACCAGCCTAACTTTTGTTGACTATTATTTAAATTTATATATATATATATATATATATATATAGAGATAGAATTAATAAAAAAAAATTCAGTTGACTACTTATATATTAATATATGATTTTTGTTTTACTTTTTAGTTGCTCTTACAAGGTTTGATTTTATAAAACTATTTACTAGAACAGTTGAAGTTTCGACTCTAATCTTGTTATTTTCGGTTCCCAGTCTTCATTTTCAATGGAATAACTGTAATGATACTTTGAGTAAAACAATTGTGGCTTTTGCTTTCTGTAGTCTATCATTTTCTTCCTGCAGCTTATCATTTTATTTAATTCCTGTATTGCCCTTTACTTTTATTTGAAAGTTAGCTACGAAGGAGACTTGAAATGGAGCTGGTTCGTGGAAGCAGCTACCACCGTCAACCTTCGAGGAGATGCATCTGCAACACCGTCAAAACTTGGAGGAGATGCACAAGATTAAATTGTTAAAAAATTAGGGTTAAAGTAAAAATTTTTAAAAACTCATTTGTGATATTTCATATGTTTGACAGGTTACAGGAAGAAAACAAAGATTGGGTCTCCAAAGAAATACCCAATAATTGCGTATGAAATTTAAAAAATTGGGCCATTATGATCATATGTAAAATAAGGATGGTTTGGTAGCTGAACCGGATTCTAAAATTTGGTAAAGTGTGACATTGTAAGAATGAATTTTGAAATTTGGTAGGCATGAATCTCATTTGAAATCTGGTAAGTATGAAGTGAATTTTGAAATTCAGTATTGTATGTAAGATCCGATGAGATGTTTATGAATGATTTTTTTCTGTCAACACTATTTTAAAGAAATGTATGAAAACCTTAGTGTTTAATGGAGAAAAATGTCATTTTATTGGGAAACTATATTATCCTAAGATATAAGATATTTGAGAAGATAATTGAAGTAGATTCGATCAAGGTGGAAATTATTTCTAAACTCCTTCCACCTATCAATGTTAAAGGAGTAAGAAACTTCTTAAGTCATGTTCGTTTCTATAAACGATTCATTGATAAGTGTCTAATATGACTTAATTTTGGTATCAATTTAGCTCTTGTCTTATTTTGGTTTTATTAAATACATGTAGAAATCACTCAAATTTTACTTATTTTGTAGATTTTGATAAACACAAAGAGTCAAAGGAGAAAAATGAAGAAAATAAAGGAATTTTAAACATTTTTCTAACAAACTGACTTTGGTGTGACTTAAGCGTGAAATTTAAGGCTTGAGCCACATGAAGAAACTTATCTTAGAGGAAAACTTCAAACATTGGACCTATGTTGAAGCCACAAAGAATCCTTCTCCTAAAAGTTATCTCAGGGGTTACAGCATAAAAGCGAGATGCTTGAGTAAACGCACCTTGAAAAAAAAAACCTTAATAGTTGAAGCCATGATGTCATCGTTGAAACCACGTCTTGGAATGTTTATAAAAAGAGAGTTTGCTCCTCTATTTAAGTAGGGACTTCTAAACAGATTTTATAGAGAGACTTTAGAGAGTTTTTCATACACTTCCTCTATAATTTAAAGAACATCATTAGAGGGTTAGGGGAGGATGTCGCTTTTTGGTATTGAATTCTTACCATCTATCATGAGGATCTATATATCCTAAGTGTTAAAGCGAGATGTAATCATCTGAAACTCTATTGTAATTGATATTGTTTTACATTTGAAGGGAACTTTCATAACATTAGATCAATGAAGGGTTAAAGTAGTTAAATCTAATTTTAATACGTCTTTATTATATTGAGACCAACATTTTAGTCAAAATAGTTTTTAACACTTTTTTATTACATTACATGAACATTTTTATGTATCGATTTGTCTTTTATGCGTCTTACACAACCCAATTACTATTTTATTAAAATCAAACTTATTCAAACATTATTCTATCAAATCCTTATGAATAGAATACTTGTGATGCTACAAACTATTATAATTACTGAAAAAATTGATTGTTTGGTGTATAACAACACCATCAACCAAAAAAATAAGTAAAAAATATCTCCTTTTAAATACAACAATAGGTTGTTAATTTCTTTTCCTATATATATATATATATATATATATATATATATATATATATATATATATATATATATATATATATATATAATATAATATAATANATATATATATATATATATATATATATATATATATATATATATATATATATATATATATATATATAATATAATATAATATAATATAATATAATATAATATAATATGTTGGCAATGTGACTTTTGCAATGATTGTTTTTGAAAGTTAATCTCAATATCTAGATTTTTAAGGGTCTTCTTAAAAAGATTGATGTAAATGTTATAGACTCTTAACCAAATATAAAGAATCTGTTGTACGTATATACCACTAGCAAAATATATTCTCAATATCATTAATATATTGATATCCCTTGAATTGATTTGAGAGGGAACTTTTCAATGTATTACACGGTAATTCCATCTTGCAAATGGATTCTCAATGCAATGCTCACATGTGTTAGAAGTCTTACGTCGTTTAGAGATAAAGTCAATTCAATATACATAAGTGAATGAAAATTTTATCCTATAAACCGATTTTGTAGGATTAAGTTAGGTTTAAAATTCACTTCTAACAACGTAAACCTTAACTCGAATAAATGGAAACTCAAAACCTAAAAATAAATTGATATTTTATGACAAGTTTTCCGCTCAGTATTTGCTAATAACAGGAATATGTTTTCTTATTATCTTACAACTTACAGGATCTCTAATCAAGTTTAAAGAATTATGAAATTGTGATAAATCTCGAATTGATGAGCTCTTTATCAATATATATAGAGATTAATAGCAATAAATATTTTGTAATTATTTCATTTGGGTTTAAATGTATTGTACTTCCTAAGTCAGTGGCCTTAGTATAACGTAGTCAAACTGGTTTAGTTTTATATTTATTATAAATTTATTTTCTAATAAAAACTAATATTATACATCAATAGAAAAATCTTGCCAGTAATTTTTTTTATTCACTCTTTGTTAAAATAAGGTACGAAGGTTAAAATATTACCTTTACAACTACGATTCGAAAAATACAAACATATTGCAGATTTATACATCTATATCTATCTATGCGTTCTTAAGCAAAATGAAACTATCCAGACAGTGAAAGGAAGAAGTGAATAAGCCACTTGTTAAAATTTGTAAAAATAATAAAATTACAAAAACAGATATGTGAATATTGAAACACAAATAATTTTATGGTTTCGAATGATTTTTTATCGTGATGGTTTGATTAATCTTGTATAATTAATTATAATTTTGGATAGTTAATTTTTAATTCGAGAACAAATCAAAGAGTTTGATTAGTTATCAAACAAGTTGACCAACTATACATAAGTCTGGATAATCAACTCTCAATTCGGAGAGTCGTCAAATAATTTCTTTCAACCATTAAACAGGTCGGTCGACCATGTACCAATTCAAATAATCAAATATCAACTCAGAGAATAGGTCATTGAGTCTAGATGATCATTTAACAAACCGTTTAACCTTGAATTAGATCAATCAAAATGAACGATGTCATAGTAAATTAATCTTATTAAAACTTATTAACCTAAGATTAAAGTATTATTAGTTACAATTGAGTCGTAATTAGGTCAATATTAATCATAAATCCACCAGGAATCCTATAAATAAAAGTTTGTGACAAAAAAATAAGTTACGTGCAATAATCATTGTATTAATTATTATTTGTCAAAAGTTAAATTAACTTTGGTATCAACATATTTTTTTCATATACCATTCATTCGATTTGGATGCGGAAGAGATTGTTTAGTGAATAACAATTAAAGTTGGAACAATAAATCACAATCGAAACGGTTGACTTTACTCCATAACCGAAAGAATGTTGATAACAATTTTTTTAAATACTTTTATTTATTAATTGATTCAATAATAGAGTTTGAATATATACAAGCATTGAAAAGGATCCAAAAAGAAGGAAAAGGAAGATATTCTGTGATGATATGAATTGTAGCCAAAAACCAAAACATGATATAGGATAGGGTTTGTAGGCGGCATGGATATATATTGGAAAGATAATTAGAGGTAATGAATCTGAATAGCAAAATGAAATGATTTAAAGTGAGGTTTATTAAATTTGAGAGTTGAATTAAGATATGGAAAGCTGAGAAATATGGTGTCATGTGGCATCCCACTTGTGAACTAGTTGCAAGTTTTGCTTTTTGAATATAGCTAGGTAGCACACAGACATTCAATAATGCACGTTAACATCTCAAAGATTCGTGAATGAGTAGATACCAATTGATTAATTGATGAATGATAGCCAAAATGAAAACATTCCCTTTGGCATGGGTGGTGGTGGTGGTGGTGTGGAGGAGGACCAACAGCAAAAAAGAAAAAGGAAAATCCGAGGAAGAAACATTTGAAGATGAAACAAAAAGCACACGCGTGTTTCTGTGGGTTCTACTTTCTGAAACTTTTGCAGTGCTACCTGGGATTTGCCCCTCATTAATTATTCCCTTTACTTATCTTCTCCTTCATTCCACACATGCACCATGGCACGTGAACACGTCTATCAAATATCTATTGCTCCAACATTACAGGGACCAAATGCCACTACATATCTAACCCTTAACATTTATCTAACTACCATGTGCCTCAATCGATTGCATCTGTTGAACAAAACTCAACGCACTAGTGTACGATATACTGCCCCATGTTCATCACCCTCTTTATATTCATCATTCAAGATTCAACTTCAAAACCAATTAACAATTTAAATCTTAGTCTAAATCTTACATTTTAATAACAAACTTAAATAATATATAAACAAAAAAACTTATAAATTTATTGTCTTAAATTTTTTAATTAAATGTAGTGTTGATTAAATTTTCATCTAGTTAACATTGTATCTTCTTAATTATTATCTTTCTAAAAAAAAATTCATTAATAGTATTAATACTACCAGTTCATCAAAAGCACTAATTCAACACTTAAATTTCTCAATAGAAAATCTTCTTCATGAAAGTTATCCTCACTTAAACTAATTTCTAATTGGACTAGAATCTCCCACTAATTCAACTCTTAAATTTCTTTATTTCATGAATAAAGGAATGTTATGAAATTTTTTAAGTGACATCTTGTCTTCTAATATTCTACAAATCTCATTGCCAATTAGTGATGTGTTGTCCTCACAAAGCTGATTAACGTACTATCACATTAATTGATTATATATATATATATATATATATATATATATATATATATATATATATATATATATATTGAAATTGAAGTTGAAAGTATTAATTAAATGAATTTAAAAGTTTGAAAGAGATTAGTGGTGGTGCAATGAGCTTGAGTTGGCCCCGTCATTTGCATTATTAAAGTGGGTGTTGTTTAGCCACTACATATATAAATTACTAGATCTCCACGAAACCTATCATAAGCGATGTAACCCCTTAAAGGGAAGCTTTAATTAATTTCACCCTAAGCATTCAACCATATTTTTCACAATAGATAACTCCACTTATATTTTTCATTATTATTATATTATTATAATATAGTTATTAAATGATTGTATTAGTTGTTAAAGTATATGTTTTTCATATTTCAGAATTTTTACATGTGAAACATGAATTGTGAAACTTGGATGAGCGTGCCAGCCGTGTCGATTCAAGTGGATGCACGTGCCAAGAGTCTTCGCTTAACTGGCACGGGTGTATTTTGACCATAAAAAAACAAATATAAAGTATGTATATATTATGTGATAGGAATTTTAAAGAGATATATTAAGATCGGATTGCTGATAGATTTAATATGATTGAACTGGAGAGTAGATTCTGTGAAATTATCAAGAACAAAAAGATATCCACTTGTCACAATCATGGGCTTCAAGTTTAAACATTGATTATTCAACTTCCACTCTACCATTGCTCTTAAAGAATTTATCATCTTTCTATATAAAGCAATAATGTGTAAGACCGATTTTTTTAAAAGTTAAATGAAAAAATATAAAATAAATAAAGAATAAACGTTTTCATATTTTAAGTTGAGAAATCGTATTATATACTAGTTATATTTATTTATTTAAAAAATTCATTTTTCTGAACTTAAATTTTATGTGACTATTTTTTATAAGTTTCTTGATTTTTTTTAATCTGATCGTGAATATTATTAGGAGTTGGTTAAATTTAGTAAATCAAAATTTCAATTAGAAATAATTTCTTTAAAATATTAATATTTGTATTTGTGTGGATGAAGTTTGTATTATACATATTTAAAATCATCTTACCTATATATCATATATCCTATAGATTTATTATGATTTAGATCATCTGGATTCATTGTAATTTAAATTATCTCAATCTCATTATGTTATAGCAATAATGAAAAATTAAAACGTATTATGAAGATCATTAAATAGATTATAATAATTTTTTGTATGGCCAAAGTCCAATCATATAAGGATTCATAAACTAGTTATAAATAACGCTTTTCATAAGGTAAATGACTTACATATTTATTATTATAACATTTACGACTATCTGAGTTAGTTGTTAATTTGAGAATCAGAGTATCTTTTGCAGACGCATTCTTTCTTGGTCTTGAAGAGATGTTGATCCAGAACATCTCGACTTGAAGGCGTGAAGTTGGAAGCACACCCCCTTTTGGTTCAAGGCCACATCCAAGTCCTGGAACATTTTAATTTCGAGAGTAAGGAGTTTTTGTTAGAAGGAATTTTGAAGGGTTTCCATAGAGTGATCTCAACCTTGTAATTGGGTGTCATCTCTAGGAATGAAAACTCCCCCAGTCCTGAACTAGAAGACTTGTTTTGGTACCCCCAATAATTCTACATCCCTTAGAAGTTAAGACTCAAGATAGTTTAAATATTTCTTCCTCCTACAACCCTTGGATACGTCTTTTATGCCTTGTTCACTTGAAGGGATTTGGGGGAGAGTAATTGAGTGGATTTGAAAATATTTTTGTTGTTGTTTATTTGAGTGAATTTAGAGGCAAGTGAAAGTGGATTTGGAAGTAAAGTTTGTGAGAATTAGTGTATTATTTAATTTATGTGATAGATTAAAAAAATTTACTTTAAAGCATGAGGTATCAACAATGTGGTGATTAATTCTAACAATGCTGATAAATTTGAGGTCAAAATAAAGTTGAAACAGTAAAAGTGATATTTTTTACTTTTCAATGGAATATTTAGAAGTTAATTAGTTTGGACTTTTTTTAACTTATACTTGTGTCTATAAATTTTGAAGTGAGTGGTAAATGGTAAGAAAGATTAATCAAATTAATAATTTTAAGTTGAGATGGATTCCGAATACTAAGTAAGATACATGGAAATGAATTAGTAGAAAACTTATTGTATTTTATCATGTATTGTTTTTATTGAATTAAAATATCTATTCAAACACTTGAATTTGATAGGAAAATTGAATTGAGTATATTATGTTTATGAGTAAATATTTATATATGATTGTATTATTGATATTGAAGTATACATGATTTTACGAAGGAGATTATATTGTGTGATGTTTATAAGGAAAAACAGATAGGATTTATATTATAATTGAGTATAAATGATGAGTAAAGTTAATATAAAATGTTAATTATATATTATTGAATAAACTAAATATTTATTTTTACATCAAGATAATGATATTTTGAATTATAATGATAAAATAATGCTTTATAAAATGAGAAAAAAATTAGGTCATTGTCACCTGAGTGATGGAAATGTTACTCAAATAATAATTTTAATGAACATAATATGTTAATATTTTTTTTTAACAATTTTTTGACAATAGATTATGTGTCACTATTTTATTGGTCCGTATATTTAAAACGGACCAATAACGAACTACTACATGACTTTGTAAAAAAATTATCAAAAAAAAATGTTAAAAAAACATTTTCCTCAACATTAAATATATGTACAACACTATCACGGTGATATAGAGAGAATAGATATCAAAATAATTCTTTATCATGTAAGAGTTTAAGTAAGAAAGAGACTAAATTATTTGGATTTTCAAATGCTTATTTGGAAACTTAATGAGAAAGATGTGAAGTTGATTTTCTCTTTCTAAATATACACTCTTAAACATTTAATGACGCTCAAGCTCTGTAAGGTTAATATTATTTCATAACTTTAGAGAAGAAGAGTGAGTATAATTATCTTTTCTATTAAAAAAAGGTGGTTCAAAGTAATCATATCTCTTTCAAGTGACACACTTTTTTATTTTTAAGAGTTTATATATATGTGAAATTAAATATTTTATTTTAAGTTAGAAATGATGATAATATGTTATATATTTATTGTGGTGACTAAGATACGTATATATACTTATCAATATGCAATGAACGGTGTGATGATTGAATTTGATGAGAAACAACAATATTTTGAATGAAAAATGACATATAGATGAGATAATATTCTTGTCCAAATATGTTCTTAGTATTGAAACTTATTACTAAAAAGATAAATCATGACTTTATTAATAGTAATCAGAATACTGCAATAAACTATTGTAATTGCATTGAGTTAATAAAATGTAATATTAAATTTTAGTACGAAGTTAATTTTTGGTTAATTATGTGTTTTCGATATGTCATAGTTTCAAAATGAGATTGAGCAACTAAAAAGTGTGTAAATATTATTGTCTTCAAATGTTGTAAATATATTTATGAATCTATGTAGAATTAAAAAAAAAAATACCCCATTACATATGTAGTATATACCTATTTAAGTTGTAGTGTATTGAACTTAAATTAATTTACTGTGACCTATTTTATATAAGAGCGGGGTAATACTAAGTTTATGGAAGCATTTTATAAGTGCTTATAAGATAAGATAAAAAGAGTTTTTAGGTTTAATAATTAGCGAGCTTATTATTTTTTTGTGAGTTATCTCAAATTGCCCCTCGTTTACTTTTTATCTGAAATGATATATTGGAATTTTAAAGAGATATATTAAGATCAGATTGCTGATAGATTTAATATGATTGAACTGGGGAGTAGATTCTGTGACATTATCAAGAAGAAGAAAAATATCCACTCGTCACAATCATGGGCTTGAAATTTAAACATTGATTATTCAACTTCCACTAGAGGATTATATTGCTCTTATAAGAATTTATCATCTTCCTATATAAAGCAATTATGTGTAAGACCAATTTTTTTAAAAGTTAAATGAAAAAACAAAATAAATAAAGAATAAAAGTTTTCATACTTTAACTAGTTATATTTATTTATTTAAACAAAAGTTTTCATACTTTAACTAGTTATATTTATTTATTTAAACAATTATTTTTTTTAACTTAAATTTTAGGTCCATTGTGACTTGATCATCTTAACCTATTATGTCCTAAATTATCTCAACATCATTATGTTGTAGTAATGAAAAACTAAAACACATTACGAATATCATTAAATAGATTAATCAAAGTAATTAATTGTATGGTCAAAGTTCAACCAAGTAAGGATCCATAAACCAATTATAAATAACATTGTTCATGAGGTAAATGACTTACATGTTTATTATTATAACATTTACTGTTATCTAACTTAGTTGCTACTTAAGAATCACAGTGTCTTTTGTAGACATACATTTTTTTTTTCAATCTTAAAGAGACGTTGACCCAGAACATCTCGGATTGAAGGCCTGAAGTTGGAAGCACACCCTCTTTTGGTCTGAGGCTACATCCAAGTCCTAGAACATTTCAGTTTGAAAAGTATGGAGTGTTTTTAGAAGGAATTTAAAGGGTTTCCATAGGGTGATCTCAGCCTTGTAAGAACATTGGTGTCGTTTGTGGGAACAAAAAGTCTCCTTATCCTTAATTGGAGGCAATTGGGGGACTTGTTTTGGGGGACTTGTTCTAGGGCACCCAATAGTTCCATATTACTTAGAAGTTGAGGCTCAAGATAGTTTAAATATTTCTTCCTCTTACAACCCTTCAATACGCCTTTTAAAGACAAAACCATGATGGGACTCTAACTAACCTCCAAAGTAGATAATATCTCAAATTTGGTGATTAATAACGATGCTTATGGACTTGAGCTCAAAACAAAGTTGAAACAATAAATGCATGTGTAGTTTTATAAATAGGAAAAAGATGAATTTAGAGTAGTTAAGGTTGTAATGACATTTTTTTACTTTTAAATGGAATATTTATAGAATAATGCATCTCAATTGCCTTCAACTCTCAACTGTTAGATTTGTTCGCAATTCCAGGAAGATCCAACGTTTCAAGTTTTAATAGGTATCAAGTTTGAGGCATTATAGTTGTCTCCCTCATCGGTCATAAATCGATACGAACAGCCAACAAGGAAGACAACAAAACACTAGCGACCAAAGTATAAATCCCTTTGCAGCATTATATAATGCTTTTGGGCTTAGAAGCCTGTGTACAATATACCCATCCGGTTAATTATTAATCGAATGATGTTAGGAGAATCAGATCAGACAATTGAAACACTACAAAGACCGAATAGTTAAGTCAAAGTAGATTAACTCCGAAATCACTCTGCTTAAAAGCTTAATCACGATTAGTCATGTTTGAGTTGTAGTTAGGTTGATCATAATCAAAAGTCTATAAATAGAGGTTTGAGGTAAGAAGGTATGTTACACATTAATTATGTATTTATTGTTCTTACAATTTGAACCGAACTGACTTTAACATAAGAGGACCTTTGACAAGTTTCTTGACGGATATTGATGAACAAGACTTTAACTTGAAGACAATAAGTTAAAAATCACTCATTCAAAAGAAGATTCAACCCATACACCTAAAACACCAATGTAATACTATAGATAAGATTAGCACAGAAAAAAAATGTAAATGTTCTAGTTTCAACAAAAATAACATTATAATAAATAAAAGATTTTCTTTATCCAATTAAATAATTTATGGATTAAATTAAATATTTAAAAAATCATTAATTTTTTCTATAGTTTTAAATATTAACGAGTTTCATTTAAAATTGTTAAATATTTTAAGGGAATAGCTTAATTCACCAAATTTAATTTGATGGCATCAAATAAACTTCTCAATCAATCACTTAATCAACCATTTTATACAACATTCTCGTGACACACAAGCATCCAAAGTCGATCCTTAACAAATCAAATATCAACCAAAACATACAAAATTAAAAAAAAAAATTATGAAATGGTCAACTAGATTCCTTAAACTTTAGGAAACTCTGGTTTTAGTCCTTTTTATCCATTTTTTTAACTTTATTTGTTGTTTCAAGCACGTTTCTCAGTTAACATTGAAGCAAAACTGTGTCAAACAGGGTAAACAATCCAAATGCTATAATGAAACGTGTTTGAAATAGCAAATAAAGTTAAAAAAATTTGGTAAAAAGGACTAAAACCAGAGTTTTCTAAAGTTGAAGAACTAAATTCTACCTTAGTTTGAAAGAGAAACTAAAACCAAAATCGCCCCAAAGTATAGGGACTAAAAACATATTTAACCCTTAATTTAGTGTCATATTAATATTCCCAACAAAAATGTAATGTAACGTCTCAAAATTACAACTTAATAACAAGATGATCTCATGAAACTTAATAACAAGATATAATTGTTTGTAGACTCATTAAAAAAGCTATATCAAAATTTTCATTCTTTTAAATATTAAATCCACAACGTCTCACAAATTCAAAGAACTATTTAATAATTTATTCATAACTTTTATTAATTTGGGAGATTAAAACTAAAGACACTAACAACTTATATCAAAGTAGATTTGACTTATAAGGGTTGACTTACCCACTCACTTTTTGTAAGTAAAAAATTATGTAATTTGTTTAATTATGTTAATGGATTAAGTGTATTGACTAATTTGTTTTGTTATTGTAATGTGGTTTATATATTTATTTACAATATAACCAAAATAAATTGACTTGACTAATCCATTAGCAATATAATTAAAGTGAATAACATTATCATATCTAGAAATATCAAATTAACATGATTAAAATTGGTAAGTAATTACAGTAATGAAATGAATGTTGATATGTTTTGGAAGAGTCGATGAGAGGAAAGAATGATAAATAAATGAAAGTTTTCTCTTATTAGGTTAATTAAATTAATAAAATAAAATTTAATTAAATAGTATCTTCCAACCCACGTTCAATAACCTCATCTAGTTCATACTCAATCATTTGATCAATCATAATTAGTTAATAACTTACATAAATATATATAGTAATTGATTTTAAAAAATAGAATTAATTTGATAAATTTGACATGTGGGTTTTGGTGAATATGTTTGTGAATTGTTATGCGACGTTGACGCCCGAAGCGTACTACACATGTGCGTTTTTCACGGGGCAAACAAAATCTGGTGGTGAAACATGATAGCTATTATCTGAAATCCCCAACAAATCTCAGTGAAAGCTGCACCACATTTATCCATATTCTTCTACTCAACTACACTCTTAATCTATGTCAGGGATTAGACCTTCTGAACCAATTTAGTTATCCATCATATTGAAACAAAAGAATAAATCTAGTTTTTAGAAAATAGGTTTGATGTCTCAATATGTGTTTATTTTCGTTCAAAATTTTAAATAGGTTCTTTCTTTTTCGACGTCTCAATTGAGTTCTTATTTTTATAAAATTGAATCAAATAAGGTCTTTCTGTCAAATTGAGATGACGCCGTTAAGAAAGGATGCTGACATTGTAGTTTTTTATTACGTGACATTAAAAATTGTATTTTTAATTTTTGAATCAAAAAACGAAATATACAGAGTATACTTCATTTTTTAATTCAAAAATTAAAAAAATACAATTTAGTCACATTTTCAATGCCATGCAATAAAAAACTGCACGGTCAAGATACCCTTCTTAACGACATCATCTCAATTTGACGGAAAGGTCCTATTTGATTCAATTTTAAGAAAACAAATACTTAAGTGAGACGCCGAAAAAGAAAAACACATATTTATTATTCTGTGCGAAAATAAGGACCTACTAAGACATTAAACCTAGAATTTAACAGATTGATGCTTAAATAAACACTAACCCTCACAATTCCAAAGAGACTTGTAGGATATTACATATACCCTAAACCCAAAAACACAAAGAGAATCCGTGGGTGTGGAAGTAAGAGGGAATGCATGAGAATATGATGAAAAGAAAAATGGAAGAAAAGGAGGGAAAGCGGCTCTAATGATGCATCTATAATTAATACACAAGTTGATAATGGGAAATACATCATCAATAACCAAATACTCACAAAAGGTAATAAAGATATATTAATTAATTAATTTTATGGACAGAAATGGGAATCTTATTCATAAGTTTATGCCTTTAATAATTTTTTCTCCCCTTCCATACTAAAAATGTTAAAAGAGGGAATGAAAAAGGGTGGAAGAATCTTATTTATTTCCCTTTTGTGTTTCAAAATTATAGATCATTAAGTTCTTCTTCCCATCTTACAAAGTTTCTATACATTATTAGTATATAATATCCACGGTTGGAAAGCTTTTGCATGTCAAGCTTTTCAGAAATAATCAAATTGTTTATGTCGTAACTCAAAATGGAAATGCTGTGTTAAACACATGTGCTTTTTTCCTGTCTTCTTCGCTCTTTTCAAATTTCTCTTCCTCTCTTTTATGTTATGAGCTCTCAAATTAATTTCCTAGTTATATACGTACAAAATTTTATTTAGCAAAAGTCTTAATATTAAGTACTTGTGATGTTTGTTTGGAAAATCATTATTAACGAACGGAATATAAATTTAATTAACTTAGTAAAGTGAGTTTATTTTTTTCTTATATATTCTAAATTGGTTGATGTGGAATTTCAAATATTTTGTGATAATGATATTAAATATAAAAATTGAGAAATGTTTACGTGATACAATAGATTATCATGAAGGATAGATTTTTAATAATACATACGACAAATATATGAAGCGTGAAAATTGAAAAAGGTTTAAGTGATACAGACCAAACTCGATTAAGATAGAGTTTTAATAACTTTAATAATATACTATATATTATTTTGATATCATAATCAAGTTTAATAAAACAACATTTGTCTCAATTTATTTACTTATATAAAACATGTACCGATATATAATTATAAATTATATTTAATGTTATTGTTACTATACCGTGTAATTGAATTTAGGTAAATTGATATTTGTTAACATTGAATTGAATGAAGTTTTAGGTGATAATTCTTTATTATTTTCTTTCTTTTATTTATCTCTTATCAATTATATTACAATTTCTTTTTCATTGTCATTTGGGTACATAGAGTTAGAAGGTAAAAGTTTTACATAAATATATACAAAAAAAAGTATAAATTTTATTTTACAAGTGGATTTTGTAAAATTGAATTATATTTAAAATTCATTTAAAGATATAAAAAGATGTAAATCTTGTTTTATAATTTTATGAGATTGAATTAAGTTTAAAATTTATTTTTGGGTTAAATATGTTTTTGGTCCTTTAACTTTTAGTGAAAATTGGATTTAGTCTCTCTTCAAAACTTTGGCCTCGTTTAGTCCTCCAACTAAAAAAATGAATGAAGAAGGTTTCATCCTCCACCTCCAAGTGCTTCATCCTACACCTCCAAATTTCTAAACAATGGCTAAACTATCCCTAATTAAGAAGATTTTAATATTTTTTTTTAAAAAAGTAAAAATAGTCAAAGATTACAGTGCACAGATATTAATGACACGTTTATATTTGTCTATTTGTCTCTCACATTTAAAAATACTCGTGGAATCTCATTCTTACTTCTCTTCTTGTTAGTGTCTTCATTCTCCCTCTCTATTTGAATAAATTTTATTTATTTGAAATGAAATAATTTTAACTATTTTAAATTCTTTGTTTTAATAATTTTAATTTTTTTAATTATTTTAAATTTTTTGTTATATTTTTTTAAAATATTTTATTATTATAATTTTAAATTTTGTTTTAATTTTTTAAATATTATGTTATTATAAATTTAAATTTTTTGTTTTTATATTTTTAAACGTTCTCATATAATTATTTAAAAAATTTAGTTTTAA
>NC_028357.1:4699260-4711350 GCF_000741045.1 Vigna radiata var. radiata | reverse complement strand
TATATAATCGGATTATCATATCCGATAGGTTACGGTTTTATTTTTTTTTAATCAAAATCAGTTTTATTAATTTTAATAAATTTATAGAAATTAATTTATATTAATTAAAAATTATACAACTACATTATATATTTATACAAAATCATACTTGATTTTAAAAATAATTTTAAATTAATAAAATAATTGAATAAATTATTAATGAAAATTTATATAACATTAAACTGTAATNGAAAAATACAAATCGGATATCCAGATCCGATTTTTTTTACATCGGATTTGCATATCCGATGAATTGATCTTGTTNAAAACTATTTTTAGTAATTTTAATAAATTAATATAAATTACATTATATTAATTAAAAATTATATAATTACAATATATATTTATACAAAATCATATATAATTTTAAAAATAATTTAAAACTAATAAAATNAATAAATAAGTATAATAATAAAATTATATAATACATTATAAACTCATAAATAAAATGTCAAAAAAATTAAACTAATATAAAATGAAATGAGGTACAAAGGTGTAGGAGGTGTAGGGTTTTTTTATAAAGATGAAATGAGGTGCAGGGGTACAAGGGTGTAGGAGTGGAAGGATGAAGGGATGTGATGTGGAGCAGGAATACATGTTAGGTGATTGGAGAAAAATGGAAGTGGAGTTAATGTTGTGCATAGAATTCCTCAATAATAAAAAATTAAACTTTTAAATCATTTACTAATTAGGGACATTTTAGGAAATTGGAGGTGCAGGATGAAATCTTTGGAGGTGTAGGATGAAATCCTTGGAGGTGTAGGATGAAGCACTCATGAATGAATTTAGTTCTTTTAGCTAAATTTGGTTGAGTTTATTTGATGTTTCAAACACTTTTCTCAATTAGCATTGAAGCAAAAATGTGTCAAACAGTATAAACAACCCAAATGCTATCATAAAACGTATTTGAAATCTAAAAAAAAGTTAACAAAATTTGGTTAAAAGGACTAAATTCATACATTTCTAAAGTTGGGGGACTAAATTAGGCCAAAGTTTTGAAAAGAAACTAAATCCAATTTTCACTAAAAGTTAAGAGACCAAAAACATATTTAACTTTTATTTTTTAACATATTTTATTAATAATGTAAAATATTATATATATATATATATATATATATATATATATATATTAAGTGTGTTTTTATTTAAAAAGAACTGGTGATCGAACAGGAGGTTTTTGAAATAAAAATTGAGAGTAAACTTGTGGAGCAAAGAAGAGGTCAATAGTGATAGGAGAAAGTGTGTGGTCTCTTTTCTCTTTGTCGAAAGCGTCGCGATTACCTATCTTTGATTTTTTAAAATTTCGTACCAAAGCTTTGGTACCTACCTAATAATACATATTAAAGCTGTTTAATTTTTATTATTTTTAATTTTTTAATGAATGGCCACCACACATAGCAAAGAGGGAGAGAGAGAATATAGCGCTTTTAGTTTGGGCTTGGACGGTTCTTTAGTTACTGTTTGGCCATATTAGCAGCTCAAAAGCACAAAGGAAAAGACAAAATCATGGTATGTAGTAAGACATATCGAATCATCATCACCATCACCATGTGTGTCAGAATTCAAAATCTAGTTTCTTAAACATTGGTTTTTCAAAAAGGGTTCCATTACTGTTTATATGTAACTGTGGTGGTGTAGAAATGGAAAACGATAAACCTACATATAAATTACACAAACACCAATAACATTTGAGTTTAACTATATAAAGGATTATATCATTCTCTATCCAAAACCTTAAGATAATGAATTAATGAGTTTTTCATTTTTACATAATATTTTACTTTTTTATTTCTATTCAACGTGAGACTTAGATTCACATTTGAATTTTTCTCTTTAATTATAAATTTCTCTCCGTGAGCTCTGAATCACATTATGTAGCAATGTGTTATAAAGTCTCCAATTACAAATTTCTCCACCACAGATAACAGTCACAATGGTTAAGGAATAATTAAGCAAGATACTATAAAGATTGTAATTATTCAAATGCAATAGGTATCAAGAATAACAAAGGTAATTTCACCCTACTTTATTTCGAACCAGAATGAATTCAATAATATTTGACATTCTTCTCATACGTCTCAGTAGTCAAGTTCTACAACGATATATTTTCCTTTAACTAAAAGTTCATCCAGATTCTACTTCTAACATCTTTTACTGTTACATTTTTTTTATTCCAACTCATTGTAATCTTCACCTCTCAATTAAGTTGTCAAGTTTCATAACTTTCTCCTAACTTTATTCCAACTAACATGTAATACTTTATAGTGACATTTTTTTCCCTTTTGTTTTCTTTATTTAGAAA
This sequence comes from Vigna radiata var. radiata, assembly GCF_000741045.1. Taxonomy (NCBI): domain Eukaryota; kingdom Viridiplantae; phylum Streptophyta; class Magnoliopsida; order Fabales; family Fabaceae; genus Vigna; species Vigna radiata. Next base: position 4,709,009 of record NC_028357.1, on the reverse strand, counting down.
ACATGTTTTTCTTTTTTGTTTTTTTGTTTTTATTTTAAAAGTAATTAAACAGATGAACAAGTGTACTTTTTTTAGTTATCAGACGTATATTCTTATATTTACTGGATCGTGACTAAACATCAAATGAAGATTGAAAGAGAAGGAAGTGGTGAATAAAGAAAAGAAGACTTATCCTCATAAGATATATTATGTCTTGTTAAGATAAATTCGATTATTGGAAGAAGATAATATCTGTTTAATTTGGAATTCAAAGTAAAATTTGTTGGATACAAGCAAAGTTTTATATAAAATAAAATAAAGACATGTTATATACACATATACTTCCTTATCGAATAGTCAACCAAAAGTTTTAAACGAGAAGATATTTAAATAACACTCATAAATTTTTTATATTTATTTGATATTATTTTTTTAAAATATAAAATTTTATTTTTTAATAGTTATTTTATCTTTATATTGTGTCAAATAATGTAAAAATATATTATTTTACTGTCATTTCTTATTATATTATAAAGTTTTATTCATAAGAAAAATCAAATACAAAGGGAGACATTGATACCAAAGTTTGCATGCATGTCTCTCTTATTGCACTATTATGACAATACTCAAAACTATTTTTGTAACTGAAATATTATAATTAAAAAGTATTGTGATATTAATTTGACCGCATTAGCAAATGTAAAAAAGTGATTAAAAGACCATTATGATGAGTTGAAAGTAATTAAATATTTATGTTCAGGGCATGTGACTAAAGAAGCATTTAAGACAGGGCAGTGCTTTTAAATCATTAATAGTTGATGGTATTTATGTAGTCTCCAGATTACTGTTGGTTTGTCTGTATGTTAAATAAGACTGTTCCTCAGGCACCTTGTCACTGTACGTATAAATGATGTCTCTCGTTAATATCAATGGAGCATGTTGTGCCAAAGTGGTAGTTAGTTATAATAATACTCAGCGAGTTGTCTTGGTTTCGGACAGCTTCAGAAATATTTTATGAAACCTTGCTCAGCAAGGAAAGCAGATTAAAAGAAAACTGTGATACGATGTAATAAAGGTGATGACTTGAGGAAAACACTCCCTTTCTTTAGAAAAGATAAAACGAGAAAAAGTAAACAAGACGGAGATCATAAGCAATGGTTCAGAATTCTTAGTTTTTTATGGTTCTGTTGGAATAATTCTGAGATTAAATCATGGTGGACTCCACCATTCATGCGACTCCTAAAACAGTATCTTAGTTAGTGCACAGTAACATCTTAGCTTCTATGCTATATATATATAGAGATGTGTTCTTCTCATCCACAACGGGAAGCAAAGTTAAAAGGAGCTTCTTAACTTCTCTCACACACACACCTCAGTTACCACCAAAACATTATAAACCTCTCGCTTTCATTAGCCATGACAGAAAACTGCATAGCACTCAAACCAGACCACAGCAACAGTCACCCTCAGGAAGGACCCCCCAAGATCACGACTGAGACTGTCCTTCCCATACAAACAAACGACCAATCTTTTCTTAAACTGGCTATGTACCCCATAACTTTGAAGGTCATTCATTCCCTTGTCACTATTTTGTAGTATATATACCATTACATTGATTCTTCACCACCATATATTTCGTTCATGTGGGGCATTATTATTTAACTTCTTTTTGGCATTTCTTCCGTTTCCATTTGCAGTTTGAGGAGTTGATCTACAAAGTTAAAGTAGAGCAGAAGGGTCTGTGTTGGGGGAGCACAAGGAGTTCCAGAGAGAAGACCATACTGAAAGGAGTCACTGGTATGGTTTGTCCCGGAGAAATGATGGCTATGTTGGGGCCTTCTGGGAGTGGCAAAACCACACTTCTCACAGCCCTTGGGGGAAGGCTGAGTGGCAAACTATCTGGAAAGGTCACGTACAACAACCAGCCTTTTTCAGGAGCCATGAAAAGAAGAACAGGTTTTGTGGCTCAGGATGATGTGTTATACCCCCATCTCACTGTGACTGAAACACTACTCTTCACTGCACTTCTCAGGCTTCCCAACATCTTGACCAAGGAAGAAAAAGCTCAGCATGTAGAGCATGTAATCAGTGAGCTAGGACTGAGCAGGTGCAGGGGTAGCATGATTGGAGGCCCTCTATTCAGAGGGATATCAGGAGGGGAGAGAAAAAGGGTGAGCATAGGCCAGGAAATGTTAATCAATCCAAGCCTGTTGTTGCTGGATGAACCCACTTCTGGCTTGGACTCTACAACAGCACAAAGGATCATAACCACAATCAAACGCTTGGCTAGTGGAGGGAGAACTGTTGTCACCACCATTCATCAACCCTCTAGTCGCCTCTATCACATGTTTGATAAACTGGTATTGCTCTCTGAAGGATGTCCCATCTATTATGGCCCCGCTTCAACTGCAATGGCCTACTTTTCTTCTGTTGGTTTTTCCACATCCATGATTGTCAATCCAGCTGACTTGTTGCTTGATCTTGCCAACGGTAATATTCTTTCTTTTTAATTCAATCTAATCACTATTTTACATTTTATTGTGGATCAAATTATTATTAGTAGTATTACGAAGTCATGATTCCGTAGAACTAAATTGTATATAGGTATATATTCCTGAAGATATGAGTTTAAAGTGTGTCAAATGATAAGGCTTTGTTGTTGTATTATGGAATCATGGTCCGGCCTACTTGAATTATATTTTTGCCCGAGATGAATTATGAGACCCCCACTTTCAATTGTCTAAGTTTACTGTTTAAAAGAACCACTCGTGTGTTGTTTTAAGTACAGACAGAGTTTTGACAATGAGAAACTGCAGGAATTGCTCCGGACTCCTCCAAGCATGCAACTGAACAAAGTGAAAGCCAGGAGGCAGAAAATAAGTTGGTTAGAGAAGCCTTAATCTCTGCTTATGACAAAAATATAGCTACTAAGCTGAAAGAAGAATTATGCAGCTTGGAATGCGAAGTCATTAGGAATGCTTCCACTAGTAAGTGTACTAGCTTTTCAGTGAAAAACATTCAGAGGCATATGCTTCAAAAGTTACTTTGGATAGATGAGTATTACATGTCTAAAATAAATTTGTTGCTCAATTGATGCAGGAAATCACATAAAACCGGAGCGATGGTGTACAAGTTGGTGGCATCAGTTCAAAGTGCTGTTGCAAAGGGGGCTGAAGGAGAGAAGGTTTGAAGCCTTCAACAAGCTGAGAATTTTCCAAGTCATAAGTGTCGCTTTCCTTGGAGGACTTCTGTGGTGGCACACCCCAGAATCCCACATTGGAGACCGGGTAAGAGTTTTATTAAATTCAGTAACTTGATCATTATTGATCAGTAAGAACAGAACATCATCAACTAACTCAAGTGCTGTTAACGTATCATTGGTCCTTTACTTTCACAGTACTCTTTCCTTTTCACATTCAGGAAACATTGTATTAATGTCCAAATCACATAATATTTCAGACCTTCTTTCCTCTAACACCAATAATAAAATGTTTCTTCCCCTCAAGTTTAAAATATGATTTGAGTTCTTTTGTCTTTACGTTGACGTTTAGCATCAAATTTCGTCACGTTTGTTGTTGGAAGAAAATTCTAACTCTCTCAGCTACTTTTCTAAATTTATTTATTAAGAGAGCACACTTTGTTTTGGTTTTTATTGTTATCTAAAAGGGAATTGTTGTTAAAAAGAATCTTGTAATAAATAATATCTTAGAAGTTTTGATCTTTTATAATTGGGTCATTAGGAAACTGGAATAAGACTATTGTTATTGAGGTGTTATATTTGAGAATGCAGATAGCCCTGCTGTTTTTCTTCTCTGTCTTCTGGGGATTCTACCCTCTCTACAATGCTGTTTTCACATTCCCACAAGAGAGAAGGATGCTGATAAAGGAACGTTCATCTGGGATGTACCGTCTCTCTTCCTACTTTGTAGCAAGAACAGTAGGAGACTTGCCAATAGAGCTTGCACTTCCAACTGCATTTGTCTTGATAATCTATTGGATGGGAGGGCTTAATCCTCATCCACTGACCTTTCTCCTTTCCCTCCTGGTGGTCCTTTACAGTGTACTTGTTTCTCAAAGCCTTGGCTTAGCACTTGGTGCCATTTTGATGGAGGTGAAACAGGCCACTACTTTAGCTTCTGTGACAACCCTTGTGTTCCTCATTGCCGGAGGGTACTATATACAACAGATTCCTCCCTTCATAGAGTGGCTCAAGTACATAAGCTATAGCTACTACTGTTACAAGCTTCTTGTTGGTGTGCAGTACATGGATGATGATTATTATGAGTGCTCAAAAGGGGTATTGTGCAAGGTTGGAGAATTTCCTCCAATAAAATCAGTGGGTTTGAACCACTTGTGGGTGGATGTGTCTATAATGGCCATGATGTTGGTAGGTTACAGACTAGTTGCTTATTTAGCACTGCAGAGAGTGAGGTAGAGTTAACATTTGTCCTAATCCAACTAAGCCAGGAATAACACTAGAATATTGTACTTCTGATGTAATGAAATTTTGATCAACTTTTTTCAGTCTATTTTCTATGTACCCAATGGTGTAAAAGATTTAGAAATGATAAATAGGAATGTTATCTTACATGCCAAATTGAGATCAGATAACTGCTTTAGAATAAAACTTAGTGCCTGAAAACATGGGATAAGTCACAAGATAAGAGAGGCAAAAGATAAGAAGATATGCATTTAATCTGCAGGATAGGTCAAGGATTGCGACCAGACGCAACTCAACTGTTGATCATTATTAGGCTTTTGAAACCAAATTGTTGTTTCATATTTTCCTGCATAAACTAAAAGAGAGAATAATTATCAGCATAATATTTCTCCCCAAAAGGCACTAGTGACTTGACAAACACATATTTCTAATTTGTAATTTCTAATGGAAACAAAACCTTGAAACAGATCACAACCATTTTCTGCTGAAAATTTCTGTGCTGAGAAAGTTGCAAGTATGAGTATAGCTACGAAAATTGAGGCAGCCAATCCAAATATGTGGAAATGATAATTTTTATGATTAAGCCTAGTTAATGCACATTATCAAAAGTCAAATTAAAATAATTGGCGATTCAGTTTGAAAGTGGGAGCATGACCAGTTTTAAGAATCTAAATACCCAAGCTTAGTGCACTTTCCACTCCAATATCCTATTAATGTCATTTTCTCAATATAATTAACAAAAAATAGTTAAAATATGTTTTTTATTCCTAATTAATTTCCATGTCGCTTCATTATTTTGCCACGTGGACAATCACATTGATAAATAAAATATCTCATATTGAATAAAAAAAGAGAGTAATATCATTAGATATTTTGAAATTGTTTGTATAATATTCAAAAACACTTGCTAATGTAATTTAGTTGAAATGAGTTAGTTTCTGCTCAATTGTTGTAAACCAAAAGTAGAAAAGATAATTTATTTATTTATCATCCATATAATCTACCTGTAAGTCTATTCAATCTATTCATTATTCAACCATATCAATCTTGCGAATTATTATGACATGTTAAACAAAAATTAAAGAACATATACATAACATCAAACAAATGATAATAATGGTAGCATAAAATAAAATTAGAATACTATCATTTGAGATAATATATTTAATAAATAAATAACATTTTAGTAAAACACTGGTATACGAACAAAAGGTTGTTTTGAAAATGAAATAACTTATGAACTTAAATATTAAGAATAAACTCACAATTTACTAATTGAAAGAAAATACGTACACACTTTTTACAAAGTACCAAAAAATTGCATACAATTTATAAAGTATTTCAAAAATAAAATGATAAAAAAAGATTTATTTCAATAAAACATGAAACTTAATGTGAGGTAAAAGAATAATTCTTTCACATGATAAGATTACTTCAAGAATAACTTTAAAATATTTCATTACTTTTACCTTATATTTTGGTATCCAACCACTACATGTGAATCATGTTATAACTATATATGCAAAGATAATTTCATTATTTTGTTTAAACAAATAAGATGTGTTAAGAAAGTTGGAAACATGATGGTATCCATGAAAGTTGAAGCCAACCAATCCAATGGAGAATAATGGATTGGAAGCTTAATCATTATTATTATGATGATTAAGCTTTGTTAATGCACATAATAAAAATTCAAACTCAAATAATTAGTGAATAAGTTGAAAAGTGGGTGGATGGCCAATATGTTAGAAGAATCTAAGTACGGAAGAATAGTACATTTTCCACTATAAATTACTTTTCAAAGATATATAGTTCATTGTATTCATTTCTTTTTATCAAATCTATTTCCAAAATATATACTGTTAAAAATGGTTTTGAACTTTTGTCACATCAGTTCAAAAGGTTATAACATTAGAACTATTTGTTTTTATAGTTTTAGTTTCATAATAAAGAATAAAAATTATAATAGAGGCTAAAAAATAAATTATGTCAGATGTAAATAATTTACTCAACACAAAAATAAAAATTATAAAAAAGTAAAATTATATAACTCTCCTATAAATTAAACATACATGAAAAAAAAAATACTTTTTTAACCTTATCATTAATAAATAATAATGGAAATACATATTCTTACTTTTACATTAATTAATTCCTGAAAATATGAAAAAGACAAACAATTGTCTTCCATCTTGATATCTCATGTTAACATAAAAATACAAATATATATGGATTTGTTAACTTGCTTAGGTGTATTGAATTTTAGTAGAGAAAAATATCCTGATATATTATGAATTTTAGGTTTTAAGGTTAAGGGTATTTGAATAATTTTCATTCTCAAAACTAAAAAAAAAGAAAGCCTAAAGCCTTTATTTATCTCCATAATTCCTCTCAACCCTTTCTCTTTCATCTCTCTCACTTTAACATTTTCTCTGAGTTTTCATTTTATAATTTCAGTCTTATCAATGACTCAACTCTTTACAAAATCAAATTGTTTAATAATGTTTTTTCAGTTGGAGTTATAGTAGGAATATGAGAAAAAAAGGTTAGAGTGAGAAAGAGGAAAGAGAAAGGATTGAGATGAACGAGGAAGGTGAGTAAAGATTTGAGGTTTTTTTTTTTTTTTTTTTTTTAGTTTTGAAAATAAAAATTATTCAAATATCTTTGGTCTTAAAATTTAGAATTCATAATATATGAAGATATTTTTATCTACTAAAATGTTTTTATTAAAAATTTAATTAAAAAATGTAATATCATTTTTAACTAAGAAAATTATCTAAATAAAAATAAACCACATTTTTAAAGTGGAGAGTATAAAGGATACAATAATTTATTTTATCAAAATCTGCCAGAAAAAAAAAATTATCCTACGTGTTATCCACCACTGCACTAGAAAGAGGATAACAACAATTAAGACTGGATAAAACATTTTTATGAATTTGAAAATACATATTTTTTAATTTATTCCATTGTTAAAATATTTCAACTGAAATTTGAGACTAATGCATAGGTTAACGTTCTCCCATATGACTCTGGCAGTCCTTCTTCTTGCTCCTCCGTCCAAAATGAAGGTAAAAGAAAACATAAAAGAACTTTTATATATTCTTAGGAATGTTGACTTTTTGGTGTTCACTTTTAAAATGTCACACATACAAGAAAACTCATCATCTGCAATATCCATCTAGCATTTTTGTTCAGATACTTCCAAAGCTTATTCCTCAGGATTATTTTGCTTCCTTATAATACTCACAAGTTCTATTGAGGAATTTTTAGAACTTGAAATTTACCAAGAAAATATCTAAGAACGAAGTTAACGTAATATCATATATGTTTTGGAATCTTGAGATATCATTATTAAAATTTAAAATATTGATTAAAGTAATATTTTTTAACAAATTTTTAACAATACATACGTAACAGTTTGTGACGGAACAATGATACAAAGTGGAAGAAAAAGTGAAAGAACATACAATCTCCCATCCTAACCATAAGACATAGGAATGGACAGTGACTGAAAAGATAAATAACTAAAAACCGAAATAATTAGGAAGCAGATGGCATCAATGTTGGTGGGAATTTAGTTCATAGGTTGTGGAACACATGAAAGCAAAGAAGGAATTGAATAATTTGGGATGGTTTGAGAGGGACCTGTTTGATGTATGTGAGTCTGGGAGTGAATGTTAATGATGTTACGCATTCCTACGAATCAACCTCTTCAAAAATAATTCACATATACTTCCTCAGAGCTCTTCTATCCATCAAAACAAAAATTATATTCTTTTTACAAATTCCTAACACCTACACCACTCCTCCACATTTCACTCTCTATCTTTTACACCCTTTTTATAAAATTCATTTCAAATTATAACCTCATCAACAATTTTCTACATTACTTTAGAACTTTTACTAATAATTTAAAAAAATTGTGTACGTCAGTTAGGCCAAAACGTGTTCGCCAGTACTATTTCTTTATTTAATCTAGAAAAAAAATTATTTTCAATGGTCGAACAAAAATATGTATGCTTTTAGTTTAATGATTAAAATATGGTTTAAACCCTTTTTTGTCCCTAAGTTAAGTTCTGATGTTCAGTTTAGTCTCCACTTTTAAAAATGTCAAGCTTTAGTCCCTATGATATGAAGAATGTATCAAATGTGGATACCTAAGTATGAAAACTTGTGATTTATTGTTCATTAAGTGCTGTCATGAGGACTGATTTGATACATTCTTCATATCATAGGGACTAAAGCTTGACATTTTTAAAGGTGGAGACTAAACTGAACATCAGAACTTAACTTAGGGACCAAAAAAGGGTTTAAACCTTAAAATATCAAATAAATTTCTAATTTTAATGTAGATCATGTTAAAAATCATTAATTAATTAGACATAATATATATATATATATATATATATATATATATATATATATATATATATATATATATATATATATGATACAAATTTTATATTATTAACTAGTTTTATACATTTGAGTTAGACTTAAAGTTCATTTACTAATATAGTATTCAAGTATTGAGTTAAAGTCTATTATAACAAAATTTATATTTTTAGAATATATCATTCTATCAGATTATTTATTAATGTCTAAAGTCTCATACATGAAATGTATATATCTCGTCATAAAAGAGTGGATTGAAAATCTCAATCAACTAGAAATAAAATCAATTTAAAATATGTATGTGAGTGCAAACCTCATCTTTCACCTATTATCAAACCATCCATTAATGTTTAGTTTTACACATAAAAATATATATATCTTACAAAGTGAAGAAAGTGGATTAGAAGTATAAGCTTTTAAAGTTTACTTTTTAACACAAAACACATTTAAATTTAGGTTTAAACCCTTTTTTGGTCCCTAAGTTAAGTTCTGATGTTCAATTTAGTCCCTACTTTTAAAAATGTCAACCTTTAGTTCCTATGATATGAAAAATGTATCAAATCAGTCTTATTCCTTAACAAATCACAAGTTTTTCATTAAGTGATTTGTTGTTCATAACACCTTCCGTTAACAAATCACAAAATATTGGATACCTAGGTATGAAAACTTGTGATTTATTGTTCATTAAGTGTTGTCATGAGGACTCATTTGATACATTCTTCATATTATAGGGACTAAAGGTTGACATTTTTAGAAGCGGGGACTAAACTGAACATCAGAACTTAACTTAGGGACCAAAAAATGGTTTAAACCTTAAATTTAATATTTGTCATGTAGAGTCTAAATTACTTTGAAGTTAAGTTTTTCTTTCTTGACTTCAGAATTGTACAATGCCTTACTCAAAGGGATATATTGGTTTTTTTTTTTTTTT
>NC_028357.1:4690680-4698055 GCF_000741045.1 Vigna radiata var. radiata | reverse complement strand
CATATAAATAATCAATAGTTTCAATAAGAGAGAGTATCAAAAGATTACATTGAATTCCCCAATAACAATAGGGTTTAGTTCACCATAAACATGGTGAAACTAGATGAAAAATGGAAGAAGAATGAAAGGGCAAACCCTAGAAAAGATTAAAAGGAGCCTAAGCATCCAAGAGATCCTCTCCAGAGAGCAAAATTAGGTCTGGTCGTCTTCCCCTGTCAAAAGAATGACTCTGAATTCGTAGTAGGGGTATTTATAGGTGAGGAGCGCGTCAAAATCAGGCCCAAGCCCAGCGTGCTACCGCCGGGCGGTTTAAGTGTGCCGCCCGGCGGTTTGCCACAACCTGCCGCCACCGCCCGACGGCAATCGCCACCGCCCGGCGGTTTCCCATGCCACCCCGGCGGCAATCGCTAGCGCCTGGCGGTTTCTCTCAGCGTGAAATGCTGCCTACTCCTCGTCCTGGGCCGTCCGGCGGTTTAAGTGTGCTGCCGGGCGGTGCGTCGACTCTTCAAATCTTCATTTTTCTACCCTTTTCTTGAGTCGATGACCTGTATCTTCAACTCCATTCTCTACTTTTCTCAAATTAGCTTCAAAACAATGCAAAACAAGCATAAAATCGCTAAAAACAGCTTTTGACTCTCTCCAGACTCATTTATTGAGTTTTGCTTGATGCTAAGCTCGATCCGAGTAGTAAAGGGTGTAATTTGGTCCAAATTGACATATGAAAATCACTGTTTTTCAACCTTCATCAATCACGCGTATCCGGTTCCATTCCTTCAAGAAATTGCAGAGAAGAACGTATTTGGTTCCATGTTCTTGTATTTGGTTCCAGTTTTGAAGAATGTGTGTGCAGTAATCGGTTCCCCCAACATTCTTCCTCCCTCGTACATGGTTGATGCGCGTTGCAGGCTGATGCGATTTTGATGATGGTGGAGGTTGGAAGGATACAGGGAGCATCACATGGTGGATGATGATGAAGACGAAGCTGATAGGGAAATGGGGACCCAACTCTTGAAGAAGACTTCAATAACCACTTATTTTTAGTACGTTTCATTATTATAATACTACTAGAGTTTTCTTTTGGGAGAAAATCTTTGCCCGTGTTAGTATACTTGATACAGATGCAATGGAAATTCCTTAATTATGATTTCAATGAAGAACATTGTTGGTTTGGATGAGTTCTAGTCTATACAATTGATTTTGATTAGAAATGGGTTTTAGAAGGTAGCGTTAACCGTGAAATTGGCACTAGGGTTTTAAAACAGGTCCACTCTCCAGTCGCGAAGAATCTTCAACACGAAACAAGAAATGGGAAATTAGAGGAAAAGGGTTTGCAATTAAAGAACAAAGTTGATTCCTTGGAAGCAAAACAGAGCAATAACAGAATGGAGGAGGAACAAAGGGTTGCACAAATCAAAGTGGCGAAGTAGAGATGCAAGTGTGTCATTGATGCCAATGACAAGTTACCTTGTTCCACCAACATCACTCACTCGTGTAAACAAACCCTCCTGAAATTGGCACGTGTCGAGCTCGCTTTCCTCTGTCACCTCTCATCTTATTCTTTTTCTTCTGGGCCCCTCGGGTTTCTCTTCTTCAATATCATAACATTTTTGTATGTGATTCTATTCATGTTTGTAAATCAAGTTTTGATTGGTGGGTTTTCCTGTTATGTGTTACTCTTATGAGTTGTTAGATATGACTAACTTTGACCAACTTCGTGGATTTGCAATTTTTGTTAAGTCTGCAACCGTTATTCTTATTTGTTTCTGTTTAGTTTCTCTATTCCTATTATTTAGGGAGAATAAGTCAATTAGTTCCCTGATTTTAGGGATCACATCTAGGCATGTAAATGTGATCTGTTTCAGTTTTACTTTACTGTAACAACTATATATAGTCGTATGAATTTTGCTAATAAATAAGAGTGAACATTTCTAGTTCTTCTTCTATATCTTAGAGTCTCTCTGTATTACACATTTGGTATCAAGAGCTATAAGGGGCCTGATAATCCAACGACCGAAGAGCACCAACAAGAGAGGCAAAGTGTTGAATACCTGTGATTCCTTCAAAATGACAACCCCTGAACAGTTCGTCCAACTGTCTATTCCAAGGTTCAATGGACATTATGATTTTTGGTCCATGACGATGGAAAATTTCCTTCGGAGCAAGGAGCTCTGGAGCTTGGTGGAGGATGGTATTCCAACTCCTGTTCTTAGTATAGGACCCAACAGTGAGACCCAGCAGAAAATGCTTCAAGAGGCTGAACTTAAAGATTTGAGAGTGAAAAATTTTCTCTTTCAATCTATTGATCACGAAATTTTGGAGACTATCCTTGACAAAAGCACGTCCAAATCCATTTGGACATCTATGCGTCAAAAATATCAAGGCTCTACACGGGTGAAGCGTGCACAACTCCAAGCACTACGAAGAGAATTTGGATTACTCACCATGAAAGATGGGGAGAAAGTAGACAGTTTTTTTGGTCGCATTATGACTGTGGTAAGTAAAATGCGATCAAATGGAGAGGTGATGGAGTCCAACACTGTGGTGAGTAAGATCTTGCGCTCGCTCACCCCAAAATTCAATTATCTAGTCTGTGCAATTGAAGAATCAAATAATACAATCATTTTGTCTATTGATGAGCTGCATGAGAGTCTTCTTGTACATGAGCAACGAATGCAAGGATCGCAGGAAGAGGAACAGGTGTTAAAGGCAACACATGAGGAAGTTTCAAGTAGAAACAATCATGATGATCGGCCTCAAAGAGGAAGAGGCCGGGGTACATTCAGAGGTGGCCGCGGTAGAGGGAGAGGCAGACAATCATTCAATAGAGCCACTGTTGAATGCTTTAAGTATCACAAATTGGGACACTTTCAATACGAGTGTCCAGATTGGGACAAGAAGGCAAATTATGTAGAAATGGATGATGAAGAGGAAGAGCTCTTATTAATGGCACATGAGGAGGACTCCCAAAATGTAGAAGACAAATGGTACTTTGATTCTGGCTGCAGTAACCACATGACAGGCAATAAATTGTGGTTTGTAAATTTGGAGGAAGAGTCCAGCAAAACCGTGAAGCTTGGGAATGATATACACATGAAAGTAGTAGCTAAGGGGAGTATTCGAATGCAAATTAATGGCATTTCTCATGTCTTGAATGATGTATACTACATTCCTGAGTTGAAGAACAACTTACTCAGCTTAGGACAATTGCAAGAAAAAGGTCTAACCATTTTGATTTCAGATGGCACATGTAAAGTATTTCATGCCACAAGAGGACTGATTATGCAAACTAATATGAGTGGAAACAGGATGTTTTATGTGACAGCTTCCTTAGTGCCAAAACAACCAGTATGCTTGCAAACAAAAACAGTTTCAGAAAAAGAAGCTTTCCTGTGGCACTGCAGATTTGGACATCTTAATTATAAGGTGTTGAATATGTTGGCCTGCAAAGGGATGGTTGGACTGCCAACATTGGAGTTTCAAGTAAATACATGTTCTACATGTTTAATTGGGAAACAGTCCAAAAATTCGTTTCCAAGTCAAAGCACCTGGAGAGCATCTAGACGGCTTCAGCTGATTCACTCAGACATTTGTGGACCTATCCAACCAATTTCACATAGTGGTAAGTGTTATTTTATGACCTTCATTGATGATTTTACTCGTAAGACTTGGGTGTATTTTTTACATGAAAAATCAGAAGCTTTTAATATGTTTAAAAAGTTTAAAGCTCGTGTTGAGTCGGAGTCAGGTACGCGTATATCTTGTCTCAGGACAGATAGAGGAGGTGAATTCCTATCCAACACCTTTGACGAGTTTTGTCACTCACAAGGAATACGTCGACAACTGACCACCTCCTACACTCCCCAACAGAATGGTGTCGCTGAATGAAAAAATAGAACAATCAGGAACGTTGTTCGATTGTCTGGAAAACAGGTTCCCAAAATGTTTTGGCCGGATGTTGTGAAGTGGTGTGTGGACATTCAGAATCGGAGCCCAACTGCAGCAGTAGAAAATAAGACTCCAGAGGAGGCCTGGAACGGTGTGAAGCCTGTAGTGGAATATTTTAAATTTTTGGCTGCCTTGCACATGTGCATATACCAAATCAGAAGCGGACTAAATTGGATGACAAAAGCAGACCATGCATTTTCTTGGGAGTCAGTGATAAATCAAAGGCCTGGAAGCTATATGACCCAATTTCCAAATCCACTATTATCAGTAGAGATGTGGTGTTTGCGGAAGAAAAAGGTTGGAATTGGAGTACTTTAGAGACAACGACACACCAACCTAATCTTCACTATGAAGAAGCCGATGGTAGGAATGAGGCGGAAGACAACACTGAGACTGGTGCAGAAGTTGAGACTGGTGCAGAGATTGAGACTGGTACAGAGAGTACTACTTCATCTGTTATTTCTCCAGGGAGGGGTGTCCGTTCAAGGAGACGACCAAGATGGTTAGAAGACTATGAAACTGGTCTTCCCGAAGAAGATTGCTTCAATGCAATGACAGATAGTGATCTAGTCACCTTCACAGAGGTTGTGGTTAGTAAACATTGGAGAGAGGCTATGACAAGTGAAATGGAGGTAATAGAACAAAATCACACATGGGAACTCACTGTATTACCTCACGGAGTTACACTTATTGGAGTTAAATGGGTGTTTAAGACAAAACTGAACTCAAAGGGACAAGTGGAGAAATACAAAGCAAGGCTTGTCGCTATAGGTTATGCACAACGACACGGTATTGATTATACCGAAGTGTTTGCACCAGTGGCTCGACTTGACACAGTTCGAGTAATCTTGGCTACAGCTGCTCAATATAGATAGGAAGTGTTTCAATTGGATGTGAAGAGTGCTTTCCTACATGGGGAGCTTAAGGAGAATGTCTATGTTCTGCAACCAGAAGGTTTTGTGAAGAAAGAACAAGAGGAGAAAGTTTATCGGCTCAAGAAAGCATTATATGGTCTCAAACAGGCACCCCGGGCCTGGTACAATAAGATTGAAGCTTACTTCACCCAGGAACAATTTGAAAAATGCTCTAGTGAACACACATTGTTCACTAAGTCACAAGGCAGCAAAATCCTAATTGTTAGTCTCTATGTGGATGACTTAATATTCACTGGTAACGATAGATTCATGTGTGAGCAGTTTAAACATTCTATGATGCAACAGTTTGCTATGACTAATTTGGGCAGGATGAGCCATTTTCTTGGCATTGAAGTTCATCAAAATTCCAATGGCATATTTATCTACCAGAGGAGATATGCACAGGAGGTACTGTCAAGGTTTGGAATGTTGGACAGCAACGCAGTAAAAAATCCAATGGTGCTAGGAACAAAACTGTCAATAGAAACAGAAGGAATGAAAGTTGACGAAACACTATATAAGCAACTAGTTGGCAGCTTGATGTATTTAACTGTTACAAGGCCTGATTTGATGTATACAGTAAGTTTGATTAGCAAATTTATGACCAGTCCCACCTCAACACATTGGCTTGCTGCAAAAAGAATTTTAAGGTATGTGAAAGGCACAATCAATTTTTGGGATTTGGTACAGAAAAGAGAGTGGTGATCCAAAATTACTAGCCTTTACGAACAGTGATTATGCGAGTGATTTGGCTGATCGACGGAGCACATCTGGTTTTATATTTATGATGGGTACAGGAGCGGTGTCTTGGGCTTCAAAAAAACAAACTGTGGTAGCATTGTCTACAACTAAGGCTGAATACATGGTAGCAGCTCTCTGTGCTTGCTAATGTATTTGGCTTGGAAGAATACTTAAGCAGATTGGAATTAAAGATGAATCTGGGATTAAAATTATGTGTGATAACAATTCTGCTATACAACTATCCAAACATCCGGTATTTCATGGAAAGAGCAAACATATTGATGTGAGATTTCATTTTCTTCGGGATTTAGTTAATAATGGGGAAGTGCAACTCAATTTTTGTAACTCTCAGGATCAACTTGCAGATATCATGACAAAACCACTAAAGCTGGAGCAGTTTGAGAAGTTGAGAAACTTGCTTGGTGTAACCAGTATAGATGCATTGGTTTAAGGGAGGGAATGTTAAGTCTGCAACCGCTATTCTTATTTGTTTCTGTTTATTTTCTCTATTCCTATTATTTAGGGAGAATAAGTCAATTAGTTCCTTGATTTTAGGGATCACATCTAGGCATGTAAATGTGATCTGTTTCAGTTTTACTTTACTGTAACGACTATATATAGTCGTATGAATTTTGCTAATAAATAAGAGTGAACATTTCCAGTTCTTCTTCTATATCTTAGAGTCTCTCTATATTACACAATTTTGAATCATCAAACAAAGTCGAGTCATCCTATAATTTCTAATGAAGCATTGAGAAATGCTTACTGGCGTAATATTTTAAGTTGTTGAATTTAAATGAGTCCTGAAAGAAAAGAGATTGATTCAAGTTTTTTGTGGAACTTACATGAAATGCACCTGATAATAGTGTATTGAAAGGAGTGCATCAAGAAGTGTGTTGCTAGCATTTTTCATAACACATTTTATTAATTATTTTTAATCTTTTACTCTTTATAAACATTTTTACAATTAAATATAACATTAATAATTATCATTTTATATTACTTTAATAATTATGAATATTTTGATAGTTTTTAATTTCTACCAATTAAACAAATTTTTTAAATTTGTCACATCAATCAAATTCTACTCTCATTCTCACAAACTTTACTTCCAAACCTCCAAATCTACTTAAACAAACAAAAAAAAAAAAATACTCTTAAATCCCCTCAAATCCATTCAATCACTCTTTAAGTCATTTTAAGTGAACATAGTTTCTTTCTATATAGATTTTTCGAACCATGTGATTTTTGGACCATTTTATATTCAACACTCGCTATTCTTGAATTTTTTATCTCAAATTGAGTTATGCAAACTTGAATATCACTTATTAAACATAATTTCTTTAAACATCTAACTATTTATTCTAACGTACATAGTTGTTATACTTCACTTGTGATGACCTATAGCAATATGCTCGAATAATTTCCCACAAAGACTTAGTATAATTTTTTTCCCTATATATTTTATAAAGTTCATAACTTTAGTTTCTCATATTTTTTTTTCCACAATTTTATCCCTTAATTTTTAATTACCGCGGGTAATTTTGTTTCTTAATTTTCTTCACACAATTTTTCTATTTCAATTTTAAATTACTTAAAATTCAATTCAATATTTTTAACTTTATTTAGTCTCTCCCTCCCCCCTCTCTCTCTCTCTCTCTATATATATATATATATATCTATATATATATATATATATATATATATATATATATATATATATATATATATTTAAATAAAAGCTATATAAATATAATATGGTGTATCTCCTAGCC
>NC_028357.1:4590520-4690500 GCF_000741045.1 Vigna radiata var. radiata | reverse complement strand
ATATATATATATATATATATATATATATATATATATATATATATATATATATATATATATATATATATATATATATTGTACTTCTTTATCCTAATCAGAAACAGTCCATGAAAATAAAAGAAAGTACGTGGTGGTAGGAAAAAATATATATCTAATTATTATTCTACATATAACATCTTGAAATGAAAATTAATTTTTATTTTCTTAAGATCTAAGGCAGGCTCCAAGATTGAAGAAGAAAAAATGAAAACAATGAAAGGAGAAAAATATCTGCGAAGCAACCGAGAAGATAAAAATATAATACCTTGAGCAATTAGGGTCTTCCACGTGGCATTCCGCACTGATGACAATGTCCCTGTTAATGACGCGTAAGATAACGTTACGCGTTTTTTGGTTCCCCTTTGTCTAAGCATTCAATTGTCAATACAAAAGGCACTACTAGTACAAGATCCCCAATTTCTCACCTTTTTTCATCCATTTCCGTAGATATTTCTCAAGTACTACATCGTATTCTGCAAATTCAAAGAGGTGAGTTCCCTAATTGTTCAAATCATCAATCTATATGTAACTCTTTCATGATGAAATCCTTGAATTATGTTAAGGTGATGATATGTAGTCCTCTAGTTGTCAGTGTTTTCATGTTTGATCAATTCAATCACTGATGCTGACCAACACAATTTCCATCATTCATATTCATCCAAGTTTTTGAAACTTTAGTGCTCGATGATTTGGATTGGAGATTCCGATTTTGTGTTTCTTTGATTTGACCCGACTTTGTTAGCATGATTTCTAATCATCATCGTCATCAGGGTCTTGGATTCTCAAAGATGGGAGGTGGCAAGGACAAGCATGATGAATCTGACAAAGGAATTTTTTCAAACCTTGTTCATGGGGTAGCTAATGCATCACATGGTGGACATGGGTACCCACCAGGGGCTTACCCACCCCCACCTGGGACATACCCTCCACATCAAGGGTACCCTCCACAACAAGGCTATCCTCCAGCAGGATACCCTCCTGGTGCCTACCCTCCTGCTGGTTACCCACCAGCTGGTTATCCTGCTTCGTCACATGCTCCAGGTACACTGCCTTTTGTATTATTGTCTTTTCTTTATCACGTTTTTAACCTGCTGATCATTATTTATTACAATCTATTTGTAAAACTTGTGATGATGCCTACACAGAAGTAGTGTCTTTTAGAGTAACATATTCCACCCTCAAATATGAATGTTCTACCATGTTTTAAGTGAAAAAGTAAGGATACACTTACTTTCTGTCTTCTAGAATTGCATATTCCACCATCAAATATACTTGCTATCGATTTTTAATCCAAGAGTCGTCTAAATTTAACTTACTTTAAATGAAGGGTAGGTTATATTCTTTTTTCTTACTTTGATATATCTTCCCTACAACAAAGGAGACATATCAATACAAAGTTACTGATTGTTAGGCTACAGAAGCAAACTCATGGGTTGAGAAATACTTAGTTTGGTGGTTTAATTAAATTGTGAGTGTCTTCTTGTTTGGATTTTAAACACTAATTGAGAAACTTTTTTATGTAATGTATGGTTTGGCTGTTTATTACTGTATTTCAAGCTTTTTGAAGTTATCTTCAAATGTAATTTGATTACTGCATTGGCTATTGGAAATTTTCAATTAACTTGTGTATTTATGTAAGCAGGGCAGCATGGGCACGGGCATGGCGGTATGGGAGCAATGCTTGCTGGGGGTGTTGCCGCTGCTGGTGCTGCTTACGGTGCTCACCATTTATCTCATGGTTCTCATGGTCACTATGCACATGGTGCTCACATGCCCCACGGGAAGTTCAAGCAGCATGGACATGGCAAGTTCAAGCATGGAAAACATGGTAAATTCAAGCATGGAAAGCATGGAAAGTTTGGAAAGCATGGTGGTGGGTTCAAGAAGTGGAAGTGAGGATTGTATATGCTAAACCATGTCTCTATAATGCTGCTCTGTGTAGAGCTTTTTGCTTTTGCTTTATAATAAACCATATACTTTGATGATGTGATCAATCCATCTACGAAACTATCATGATACCTGGTTTCTTGTTTTCTTTTCTTTTTTGACAATACTCTTTTTTAACAACGTGTTAGTATTTTATTAGTCTTTTTAAATTTATTCTTTAAAAGAAAATATTTGAAACGAATTAATTACAAACTTTCACATGTACATTATTGTTAAACAGACTTTTTTTTCTTTTTTTTACTCTTATTAATACTTTTGCTATTTTATGACTTTATATTGTGTAAGAGTTTTGGAATTGAAGTTAAGAATTTAAATGCTGTGATGGACCTTAGGTGTTAATCAATTAACATCGTTTAGATAGGTTAATTTTTGTATTTTTAAGTAAAATATAGGTCAATTGAAAGATATTTTATAGATTTAGACAAATTAAAAATTAATTGTCAGATATATATTTCCTAAGAACACGGAATTTAAAATATAATTTATGTATTTCTCTAAAAGCAGTATAATTTATCCTACTTACCAAATTTTGCAAGCTAAAGGTGACATCTAAATACTTGAGAAAAAATCAAGTAAATTTGTTATCTTAATCTTTTATTATTATTACGTAAGAGCTTTCAAGATTTAGTCCCGTCGCTTTTAAATAGAAAATGTCTCCGCCGTGCGTACTTAACCGATTAATATTTTTACACATTTTTTTTAAAAAAAAAATTTAAATGTGAGTAATACAATAATATTAGTATCTGTTTCAAATATTAATAAAAAATATTTAAACAGAAGTCAAACTAAATGTATTTTTAAAAAACTTAAAATTAATCATGTTAATTAGAGAAATATTTTATTAATCATGTTGAATAAAGTGAATTTTATTGCTCACTAAACAATATATTTTTAAATTGTGTCACGACAATAGTCACACTACAAAACATAACAGAGTGTAATTTTCTATACGTGTTTTTTCTTATACGTCTAACATTTTAACAAGTATTAACAACAATTTACAATAAATAATGCAAGTAAAAAAAACAAAAAGAATGTAAGGCATTAGGAGAAAAGAGTTGTTAGTGTATTTTATACATTATATACTGTTGATAAATATTATTAAGTTATAAATCATTTGCAAATGAAGTTAATAAAAAAGAAAGAATGTTGTAAACTTGTTATTTTTGTTTCTATTGGCACCTCCAGTAGAGACCATTTGAAAATCTGATAAAAGTATCTTTTTTCCATAACGTTTTTCAATTCTTCCACTATCTGATAAGAGTTGTCGCAGAAAGAAAAATACATAGACAAATTAATGCCTAGTCTGTTCTGTTCAATGACAGGAGAATTGAATTAACAAAAACAAAATTACTAAGCACTGTTCATTGGACAGCAGAAAAACAAACATTACTTATTTCAATTGAATGTCTCCAGTATGTAATTACAGCCAATACAATGATAACAACAAGAACATCACAGACCAAAATGTGAAGCCTGTGAGAAATTTGTGGGCCTCCATTTCTCCAGGTTCAATATCAGTAACATGGTACAAACCAAAAAATTCTTAAATGTTACAAGAACCAACTGTCTAGTCTCTGAATATCTTACATCCTCAGTATGGATACATATTCCTCACTTGTATACATTCTATCTTGGTCTTCATAATTAGCTGGAAACTAAATCTCCTTTGGATTTAGGTCTCTTATTTCCCCCATCCATTCCAGTGTCATGATAAACACAAATATATGTTAATCTTACCAAGGGGGATGATCATCCTGGGAAGTTTGAGGAGGAATTGCTTTCCATCCTGGTTTCTCATCCCAGTACATATCATAATATATGTGGCCAAGGCTTTGATCTGGCACACAGCACCATATGCCCACATACCGCTTAACACGATTTCTGAATTTATCTTCCCTATCCTGGAAAATCAATGCATGATATCAGTTTTGTTACTTTGGGTTAACTCAAAAAAGTAAAACTTCATGTGGAAAAAGAAAAATTTCCTCGCCTTGTCAGTGAAACCTTGGAAAGCATCTTGCACTGAAGAGAACTTGATCACTTTTATATCCTTGAATGATGAGAATACTTTCATAAACTGTAAGTGCATGTAGAAACAACCGTGTTAAATGGATAGATATGACAATATGACATGACCATTTGGACATTCTATATAATCATATCAGTGTAGTTTATGGGGTTGATTGAGCAAAATGTTAACATAAGTGGGGATAGATGTGATAATCAGATACCGTTTCTTCATTGCTGTGCTTTGGAAATTTAAGTTTTCCCCCTACACTGGTGGTATCATTTGAGACATCACAGCCTTCGGTTCCTTCTTTACAGAGCTGAACATCAAGCCATGACTTTTTTACCTGAACTCAAGAAGCAAGGTAAATAAGTTTAAACAAAGTGACATAGATCAAGGAACAAGAACCATAGCTTAAAATGGATGTAATTGACTTTTATTACCTCTGATGGCAGAGAGGGGTTATCAAGTATTGAGTACTCTCTAAAATCTATTTGAGGTCCAAACTCTTCTTCAGAGAGCTTTTTCAGCATGACATTGACCTACAGTAGAATGCATTTTCATAACAGTATTAGGAAGTAACGTATAAAATGTTCTACTCCCACCAGAGGCTATTCGCGTTCCTTCAATATCATACAGCAGACACTGACACTAATTATAATATCTCTGTCAATTGAATTTCAATTAATTTTAGGAACTATTCTTCTTAAGTTACTTCTTGTGCGATTTGAGGGCTACTTTCAAAACATTACTAGATGGAAAATAACAAAAAAAAAAAACTGTTGAACAGATATTAAATGAAATACTAGTTTGAACTTCAATCATTATCTTTTACTTCCACCTGTGTTTATGTTTCTTATATTTTTAATTACTACAGCTGCAATTATGACAATCTTCAATTATCTCCATTGACCAGCAGATCAACAGAACAGTCCATAAACCCTATGAGATTTTTACCTTTTTATTTGTGTTTTTGTTGATGAAGTCTTTTGGTACCAATTATACCCATTTCCCATCGATAATAATAAGAAACACATTGTTCATTGTGTACAACATTCACAGCTGAAGAAAGTATAGTCACTTATGCCATAGACCTTTCTAATTTACTTTAAATGATACTATTAAACTTTGTAAAACCATTGCTCTGAGGACCCAAATGTATTTAGATGATTTTAATCTTCCAGATCCAAATCCATTTGACAATAGAACAATAAAATAATAAGGAATCAATTAACAGGAAATACCTCAAATACATGGTCCAAAGGACAGAGAAAAGGTTGTCTAGTCATGGACCCTTCCAAAATACCAGGATGGCCATACCATAGCCGATCAATCCTGCACCATAGTGGAGGCATCACCTAAACAAAAAGAATCTAATTTAAGATACAAATATAGAATTTATCAAGTAAAAATAGCAACACAAAATGAAACCATCGATTATAAAAACTAAGAATACCCACAGTAGCTAATTCACCTTAGCCAGGTGCATATTTCAATTAAAACTGTCTTATCAGAAAACATTTTCAACCAAAACTGAAATGCAAAACCAGTTATATAAACCATTCAACATGTTAGCTCATAGTGTAATGTATTTCAATATTATATTTTGGATAGCAGCTTTTCCAGGAATGTTACTAATTGGAAGGGGGAGAGAAGAATCCAGTAACAGAATGATGCTAGTAGTTATTTTCCACTCACTGAATAAATGGAAAGAAAAATATTAACAATCGGGAAGGAAAAGCACCTAGGAATCATGGAAGAGATATGATATTATATGTTGTAATAATAGTTATAAATTATACTCACGACTTTACCAATAATGGCAATAAGAATCGAGCATCTTCAACTCAATCAAAGTATAACAAAGTACAGTTATAATCTAAGTTGAAGACTAGATTTTGGCAAAATGCTATCAGCATCTTTGTTTATAATTTTTCAATTTACATTTGAGAGCAATAATCAGAAAATGTAACTGCCTAGGATAGAGATGAGATACAAACAATTTTCAAGAATCTAGAACAGTATAACATGTGAATACCTATGCAAAAATATAATGCGACATGTAGTACACCAAGTAGAAACTAGTGCACATCACAATAATGATTGTATGTGAAATGAATGTATGCTTTCAATATGCAACACATCATAAATTTGTGGAAGTATACAACATAAATCTGATTTACATGTTTTTTGTTTATATTAAACAACAACAATCTTATCGCACTAGGTGAGGTTAGTTACATAAATCACATGATGCCACACTTTTGGTCTATATTAAGCAAATAACGAAATTACACTG
This sequence comes from Vigna radiata var. radiata, assembly GCF_000741045.1. Lineage (NCBI taxonomy): Eukaryota > Viridiplantae > Streptophyta > Magnoliopsida > Fabales > Fabaceae > Vigna > Vigna radiata. The sequence continues at coordinate 4,684,204 of NC_028357.1, read as the reverse complement.
CCCAGCATATTAAAGTAACAAGCTATTTCTTTAGTCTAATATAAACAAGATTCTATTGGACTGTAAAACATATTTATTAAGAACTAGCCCAAAAAAACTGAGTGTAATCCATCTTTCATCTAAATGTTAGTGGTTTATCACTTAATAGGATTCAAAAGGAAGTGCGTACGAACCCAAAAATTGGTTCTTACCAGTGTTCTGTTCAAAAGGGAAGCAATTGCAAGTGCTGTCCTAATCTGTTTAATCTGAAAAAAAAATGTGCAACACATATTAAAACACACAAATAATTTGCTTAGCTGTAGAAAACATGTTCAGGTCGATACATACATACTTGGTAATTGACAAGAGTAAAATGGGATTCAACATTATGCTCCCCACTTAGCATCAAGCGTTTTGGAATATAAGGCTTAAATGACAAGAACCCCCCTGCAAAAGTTCATTTAAAAATCATGTTGCAGTAATTTCATGAAACAGAGTTGACTAATCAATCAGAAGGGGAAACTGTAACAATTCCTTCATATGCCAAAGCATAACACTTTCCAAATTCAGCATCATAGTATGATGCTAACTTAAATGCAGATAGAGTGGAGACAAATAGTGAAATGAGTATATTTTACACAAGTGCATTCTTTAGTCAACGTCTGCATTCAAAATTGAATGAGGAACAACAACTAATCACCAGGAGGATTATAGTATTCTGGTGGATCAAGGAAGAGCATGGCTTCTCGTAGACGATGGCGCTTTCCTTCAGTTCCACCATATTGAAATGTTGTATGCACTGCATATGGCTCCAACCTTAGTTGCTGGTACATAGCCTGTAACCGTAATATGTAAATTAAATAGAAAGGTACAGAAATTTTTCTCTAGTCCTATCTAGACTCCTCAAGGTATTTAGTTGTGAAGAAGAAAACAACGGTATAACTCATAAAAAATCAGAATTAAGTACTTCAAACAGTTGAAAATTGTTAGTTGAACAAACCCTACCTGGACAAAATATGTATGTCCACTACAGAAGATACTTGCAGGTAAAATCCCCATCTTCAGTTTTCCATCAAAAGCAAAAACAAGCCTACTTTCATCATCAACAGATGGACCTAACTGATTGTGAAGAATATCATTAAACCCATTCTGATCCCATATCTTGTCATCAGCTAGAAGCATTTCCTTCCATTGCTTTGCCAATTTTTTTGCAGACTCTGTTGGTCTCCAATGGAAAATTCCAATGTTGTAGGCACCACTAACTATTAAAGGTGATAAAAATCTCATCAACACAGTCAAAATAACAAGTGAAACATGTATAATACATGAGAGATAGAGAGAAGCAATAAGTAAGGGCAATGGATTGGTTACACTGATTCTAAAACAACATAACCAGGGAGAGAAAAACTTGCTTCAAACTATGCTACTTAATTTTATAAGTTGGTTAAGAGGAAGAACATGTTACACAACGTTAGCTTCCATCAAAATGATTTTATCTTTATGAACAGGGAAGACCAATAACAATAACAGGGGGAAAGAATCCATGTTGTTACTTGTCAATAGTTGTGTTAAATTCAATGTGCTTACTTCAAATCTAAAGCCATGCCAAACTTATGGCAAACAAGGCACTCTAAAGTCTAAAGTCATGCCTCAAAAATGTTTTTATTGACATAAAAGGTGACTATCAATCAAAAAAGAATAATTAGTATGTCTATAGATGCCACTTGACTGGCAAATGCTTGGTTACATGATCAATACAACAACAACAACAACAAAGCCTTATCCACCAGGTGAGGTCGGCTATATAGAGCACACGACACCATTAAACATAGTGACATTGCAGCAAAAAACTATGCTAAAGAAACAACATAGCTACAGTAAAAATAATGACAGTAAGTTAATATTCACCTTCTTGCCAAACTTCCAAACTATCATCAACAACTGTTGGTATAACTTGATCACTTGAAGTCAAAATGTCTGCTTCTGGATAACGAGCAAGATATGGAAGTGGGTTCTGTTTAACAATAACACAATTGAACATCCTTAATGGGAATAAATTACAACAATCACATCATTGGCTTGGAGATATTGTAAAAAATGATTGTGCTTGATGAATGTAAAAGGTTATAAGAAAACATAATAATTACATGGAAAAATAGAGGTAGATAGTAAAAACAAATGAATTATTGAATTCAAATACCGTAAGCCAGCTCCACAAGAAACTGAACAAAATCTCTGATAACTATATTTCATTCACTATGGAAAATGAAAGTGTCCTAACTAATAGAAATTTACGGCTTATCTTGGATCATTAATCAAAATCTAAGCTAGAATATGAACCATTATTATAATTAAAACAAGTTGACTCGTGAAAGAATATATATAAAAATGAATGTCACCTTCAACCAAACCATGTCAGTATCACACATCAACAGCTCGAATCCAAAAGGAAGAATTGAGTCGATCAGAATAACTTTTTCTCTCCCCATTTTATGAAATGTTGGAGACCCCCATCCAACATCTACTGTGCTCATATGGCTGCCCATGTCAAAAACCGGTATCCCTTTCCAATACAGTGCCTCCAATAATTTGGTATCCATTGCACCTAAGCAGCAGGTTTCAAAACTCAAACAATCAATGGTACAAAATAGTGGAAATGCGTGTGTATCAAGACATCATCAGTGCATTTACAAGACAGATTTAACAAAGCTTAAACATAGCTGCTCACCAACAAGAAAATTAGAAACTTCTAGATTTCTCAATTGTTTAACCCACGTCAGAATAAAATCCATGAACGCGTAGTTTCCAAAGGTCACAATTACCACATTATCTTTCACCCTTTGCTGAACCAGCGCCTTCGTCAGCCGGAAATCCGACAATGGTGGCATCCTTTTATTGGTCGGTGGAACATCCCATATAGACCTTGGCCTTTCATTTTGTGCCCATGAGAAAGGCGTGGGCACAATAGGCACCGTAGCTGACCGAGAAACATTTAGTGTTTGATCCGTAACACGAGTATCCTCACCTACAAAGCCATTATCAACTAGGTTTTATTATATCTAACACACATAATAGAAGAAAGCACGGCTTTAAATACATAAAAAGTGTCCTACACAGGCACCACCATTAAACTGCCAATAGAATTCACATCTCACATAAACAAAACATGTATCTCAACTTTACTTTTCTAACAAGAATTATGTACTTCCAGAAGAACAAGCTTAGATTTAAGGATTTATCTTATGCTCCAAAACCCAAACACATTCTAACATCCCACCACCACTACCCTTCTCTTCTATAACATAAAAAAGAAAATATCATTATCTAAGCAATAACAACGATAATAGTTTAAATGGGCATTTGAAAATGAAACTAAAACCAGTGTGGAACAAGAAAAGGCGTGATTTTTATGGAAACAGATACTCGAAATTGAAGAGAGCCATGCAGAAGATTGAGCAGCAGATGGGTTGGTGGAGTATATAGAAGAGAAGACGTAGAAGGAGGAAACCACGATGCCAACGATGACAACAGTGTAGATCGTGAGGAACAGAGGCTTCGAATTAGCCACTTCTTCACACCCTTTTCTCCACGCCATCTTTACCAATCTATTTTTCACAAATCAGCAAGAAAACATCGCCATCTTTCCCTGCGTCAGAACAAGAAGTAGAAGGTGCTGGTGAAATAGAAACGGATTAAAAATCAAATTTTGATTCTCGTTGAAAGTTGTTTGTTTAGTTCAGAATGCCACTTCCAAATTCTGCAAATGAGGAATGGTCAACTCATTCTGCTAATCTATTCAACATGACAGCATTTCTTTTGTTTTGTTATTTTGTAGTTGTCTCTACGTGATCCTAATACCATACTTCTTTAATTACTCTATAATTACATGAATTTTGATTTTGGATCTGTTGACTTTTTTTCCCTTTTGATCCCTTTCTCTTTCAGAAAATCACAAAGGTAATATAAGAAGAATTTTAACACAAAATTCTAATTTCAAGATTGAAGTTTTGATTTACGGCCTTTGCATTAGTATCACCTTATTAACATTTTAAAAATTAAATTATTTATTTAATCCCTATAATTTATTTATGTTTTTATATCGAAAATGTGTATTTTAATCCTTATATTAAAAAACTATGAATTACAGTCGTCCATATTTTTTAGATTAAATGTTAATTTTAATTTTGTATGTTTTTGTGATTTTACGTTCCAACATATTAGATTTTAAAAGTCTTAGTATAATATTGTATATTTAAAAGATGCTAACTTCATTTTTTTTAAACAAAATATTAAATAAATTTATAGAGTTTATTTGTCTATTAGTTAACCTAATTAAAATGTTTACTTCAAAAGTACTAACATAAACATTTTTAAAACATAAATAAGGATACTTTTAAACAAACAATTATCTAAAGTTAATGCAAATTAGATAACGAGTGGAGTTGGTATTTTAGTTTACTAATTAGTTTTTGTTCATCTCATTTGATTTACAAAGTTGGTAAGTTAGAGGTGAACCAGCCTATTTATCAACTATTTCTTTTAAAATTAAAATATAATTTTGTATTAAAATATTTAAAATACATAAAGTTAAAAATATAATATATCCATCACACGTACGATTAATTTACATTTAAATCTTAATTTACAAACTTCTAAAGTTTAATTAGAGTTATAATTTCTAAACATGAAATAAAATCTTTAAATTAAAATCTATTATATAAAATTTTGTTTATTTATAGAATTTAATATATAATTTTACATTTGATATATATATTGACATGATAATGTGTTAGAAATTTATCTCAATGATAAAATTAATTTATAATAAATACGCAAATGTAAACCTTACATTAAAGTTGATTTTGATTTTGTAAAGTTAATTAGATTTAAAATTCATTTTTAACAACAATTTATATTCTTTTTTAATTTATTTAATCAAACACATTAATTTATAAAATATATTTTTAGGCCATTTCTTCCCCTATTTCCCTTATTTTCTTTCTGCACTTTCATATTCATTAAGATATATTATAAATATTAAGTCTATTTTCTTTCTGTTTCTACTCCTTCACTTTCCCCACATTCACACACAACAACATCACATTGTTTCTTTTTATCATTCTCTGCTTCATAAAAATGGCCATGGCAGTTTTTCCTCTCTCTACTCCCTCCTCAAATCTATTATAGTCCCTCCACTCCTTTCCCATGTGAATCACATCAAAACAAAACACATCCTTGCAACCCAAACATATCAATCCGAAATATGTAAATTGGAAAACTATCTAGAATGTAGAGATAAGTAGATTTAAGGCAGAGCATGTCAAGGCTGACGTTGAAAGTGAGGTTCACTAGTGCAAAAACGCTGTTTAACGTCACTCAGAAGATGTCGGTTTGCTGGTAACCCGACGTATATGAGTGGACGGTGGCATTATCGTAAAAAGCTTGGTAAATTAGACGTCGGTTTTAAGGTAAGGCGACGTCTATGATATTGTAGACGTCCCCACTGCCGCAAAACGAGGTCTAATTGCCTGAGGTAGGTGAGAAGACAGTCCAGTGACGTCAGTGTTAACGAGGGTCGACGTCTACTGAGCTGCAATTAATGCTCTTCACCTAATTCTCAGGCACTTAGACGTCACGTAGTCAAAAGGCAACGTCTAAGGCCTGTCTGGAAGGCGGGAAGACAAAAAATTCTTCAATTTAGACGTCAGTGTTGAGGGGAAGCGACGTCTATGTGCCTGTAACTAATTATGTTCACCAAACTCGAGGGCCTTAGACGTCGGCTAGAAGGGCACCGACGTCTACGTTATTATAGACTTCGGCGCCCAATCACAACTGTCGTGAACATCCCTGACAGGAAATCAAATGTCAATCGGTTAAGCTTCCTAGATGTCGGCTCCCCTCGAAACCGACGTCTAATGGGTATTCAAAAAGTTAGTTTAAATGTTAACTTGGACATCATATTAGTGAGATAACCGACGTCTAGGTGACTGTAGACGTCACTTTCTGGAGAAACCGACGCCCAATTTCATTTTAAATAAACCGCAAACTTTTCGCGGCATTCAGTTTCTGATATCGTCTTCCTCTTCTCCTTTTTCTCTTGCGACACTCTTCTTTTTCTCGCTTGCGGCACCTCTTCTTTTTCTCTCTTGTGGCATTCTATTGTTGTTTCTGATATCTTTATCATCTTCCTCCTCTCCTTTTTCTCGCTTGCGGCATTGCATCTCGGGTGTGTGGTTTTTTTTTTATGCTTACCGTTTAAACTTTGTTTAGTCTTTCATCGATTATCTTCTGATTCAACTAATTAAAATTTGCTTTCTTTGTGTTGTGTTTTAGTGCAGTTTTGTTCCTTTCTTGGTGTAACATAGTAACACATTCTCCATTTGCTAGATGCCTCCCAGAAAAAGCAACGTCTTGTGAATTTCTTTTGGTCGTTTCAACCAAAAACGACCCTAGGTCGTTGCCCAGTTATCGTTTCACCATGATTTTTCCCTCTTGCAGATGAAAATGGAACTAAGCAACAATCCAGGTTCGGTTTTGGGTTGAAACGACCCATAAGAAATTCAAAAGACGGAAGCTTTTTTTTTGGGGAAACTAGCAAAAGGAGATTGTGCTACTAGGCTATCCAAAGACGGGAACAAAACTGCACTAAAACACAACCACTGGATTAGACGTCGGTTAATGCTCAGACCGACGTCTATATAATGTCTTTAGACGTCCAGTTAGTCCTACTCCCGATGTCTAGTTAGTCCTACTCCTAGACGTTAGTTATATTCATGTCCGACGTCCCATTGACGTCACCGGAAATGACGTCGATTGTTTTGTAGACGTTAAAAGTCCAAAATAACCGACGTTAATCAGCATTTTTCCACTAGTGGTTGTAGAAATAAGTAGCTTCCAACACCTATGAAATCCTAGATAACATGGTTGATTTCCTTGATGATGATGGTGGTGGCGTGAGTCCCAACGAGGTAGAGGGTGGCAACGTGTTGGATTGATGAAGTTCCCACTTAAGTAGTGTTTTGGCCTGTGTAGGTACACTTGGAGAGTCATGATGCACTCATTGATGATGTAGAGGTTCTCTCCCAACCCAACTTGCATGTTTTTGGTTTGGAAGAGAGAATAAGGAAGTACACACAGATAATGAAAGATTAATGTCTCTATGTATACTTTTTACATCCTTTCACAAGGAAAATAGTTAATTATTCTTATTTATAGAGCGAACAGCAGAACCCAAAACAGAATATGTACAAACGGTATAAAATACTTGAATTAATACAACATTTTCCCTTGTGCCTAACTTAGTTCTTAGACTTCCAAATTTGTACTTTTTTAAAGGGCTTTGTAAAAGCATCAACCAAGTGTATTTGAGTAAGGCACTAGATTAGTTTCAACTTTCCATTGTTAACTTGCTCCTTTGAAAAATGAAATATGGCCTTTATGTTTTTGCTCATCTTATGTTACACAAGATTATTAGCCAAATTTATTACTGATTTATTATTAAAAGTTGGATGGATATTTTAATTTCAACTTTCATTGTTGTCATAATGGAATCAAGCCATGACATGCAGCAGAGAAACCAACTATATATTCTACTTCACATCTAGTAGTGCTTCTCCTATCATTGCCATCACTTAGTTTTGTCAAAACGGGTAACCCGGGTGACCTAGTTTGGTCCACCACAGGTTGGTCACTTAGTGAACCAACCTAACCCAGCTCACTTATCGAGCCGAAAAAATTTGAACCCGACTCATCTCTCAAAAAGCATGTACATTTATTCTTGTAATATTTGCACTGTGAGCACCATAGATTAGGATTTAAAACGTTACACACATTCTCATTGGATTGGTTATGAAAAAAAGAACATTCATGAATAAATGTTACAACATTTGCTTGTGTGAACTTGCTTCCTTGTTATTTGACCATTGTTGAGTAGATGTTTTTCTTGGCCAAGCTACCTTTTGCTTGAGGACAAGCAAGGTTTTAAGTGTGAGGGAGTGATAACAATTAATTTTACGTGTTTTTATGTGTATATTTTGTGAATAAATCAACTCTTTCACAGCTTTTACCTGGTTTTATCCTCAAGTTTAGTGTGTTTTCTAGTTTTATTGTGTTTTAGTTAATATATGTTTGTTTTTACCTCTAACCTCTTTGTTTGAGTGTGTGAAATAAATGAATAGGAAGTAATTCTAGTGGAGGAAAACAAGCAAGAACTCAAGGGAACATGTTTTGGGACAATAAAAGATCAATTTGAAGTAAATACCCATGTTGGAAGCATTTGGAATCGCACAAGAACTTGAATTTAATAATGTTGTCAAAACTGCCTGTAGCTGAGCGATAGCTGAGCTATATGTTTCTATAATGCTGCAGCTGGGGTACAACTAAAGTGCAACTGAGCTACCAGTCTCTGGATTGCTAGCGCTACGGTGCAGTTGAGCGCTCTATCACTGGAATTATGCCGCTAAGGTGCAGCTGGGGTGCAGTTGAGCGGTGGCGATGCTGATGTGTCAAAATGGGTTATTTAAACATCGGTATCGCGATTTTTTGGCATTTTTCTCCTCCTATACTACATTCTTCACCTAGAGAGTTTGGGATAGGCCATTAGAGGCTGTTTGGGGTGTTGGGAAGCTCTCACACTCCTCCTTGGGTCTTCAAGCTCCATCAATGGTGATTTTGCCCCTTTTGGGTTGAGGAAGAAGATAGGTCACAAATTGGAGATGGAGATGTGAAGGGGATGCGCAAATGGAGCATGGAGCAGCTGCCAAGAACCTTGGGAAAGGTTGTGCATCTTCTTTTTGGTTCCAATTTTTTCCCTATCTCTTCAATTTTGTAGAACCCTAAGTTCTCCACCATGGAGGGCTTTTCCTATTTGTTGAGATTAGTTGTAAAACATGGAATTCTTATGTATTTTGTGATGTTAATGCTATATGCTTTTCCAATTCATGTTAGTATTCAATTTCTATGCTTAATGTTTGCTTTGGTTTGATAACCTATGCATGAATTGTGGTTCTTGATGTATTCAAAAATATGAATTGAACCTATAACTGAAATTGAACACCTATTGGATGGAATTGAGATGTTTGTGAATGCATGAGAATGAAATAGATGAATTCTAGTCTTGACAAATTGTAAATACACTATGTTAAATTTCTTGCACACCAACTGTTTGATAAAATACCAAAAAAGGATTTTTGTCTTGTTTTGTGCACTTTGATGTCTAATTGAGTTATAAAAGGAAGAATTGTCATGTGTTGCACAAGTCCCTTGGGAGAGAACGATATTTATCACTTGCTACGCTGCGACTAGTGCACTTGTCGTTGGTTTTGCAGTCAAAATTCTTTTGATTATTTAGTAGGTGTTGATAACATACAGGATTTCTTATCCGATAAAACTTTTTTAGTTAGGGATAATAAGAGAAACAGTTATTCCATATATTTAGATATTGAAAAGAAAACTTTGGAGATTAACAACAATCATTCTTTTCTAAGTGAACAATAATTTTTTTTTCTAGCTATTTGAATACTGTTATTAAGAGTNATTACGATCATTCCATGTATGATACTCCTTTTAGTTGGAACAATTATATTAATAGTTGCATTGATAGTTATTTTCATTCTCAAATCTGTGTTGATAGTTGCATTTTTTTATATAGACAAATACAATGACAGTTCTTTTTATAGCTACTTTTTTTGGTAAGGGGAGAAATGGTAGTGAAAGTGAGAATTATAGTTTTAGTTTAATAACTAGTACGAATAGTTAAATTAAGGTTTAAACCTCTTTTTGGTCCCTAAGTCATAAACGGATGTTCAGTTTAGTCCCCGTTTTTAAAAATGTAAATCTTTGGTCCCTAAGTTATAAAAAATGTATCAAATGAGTCCTTTTTTGACTTGAAATAGTGTTTTTGGTTGTTTCTTAACAACTGCTACATCTTTAGATTGTTCTAATTTGTTTCTTAATAATAACAACACTTTAGATTGCTCTTTGTACTTTGACCATGAACATCAAAAAAGGACTCATTTGGTACATTTTTTATAACTTAGGAACCAAAGATTTACATTTTTAAAAGCGGGGACTAAACTGAACATCCGCTCATAACTTAGGGACCAAAAAGAGGTTTAAACCTTAAATTAAATTAAATTAGGTGGGTTGATGAGCCAACACGGCTCACCATGGGTTCAACCCGAGTGAGCCAAATTCTAAATGGGTTAGGTTGAAAATTATCCCATATAAAAAAATTACATTTTTTTTCAAACCAAACCCAACTTGAACCCATGGTGGGCTAGGTTGGCTCGCGGGTTCTAACCCATTTTGACAACACTATCATCACCACACCATTCAAAATCTGACTAGCCAACTAATTTGTCTTGCATCTGGTTGATTTTAAGATATAACACTTTAAAATCTAGGTTTAAACCATTTAGACGTCCCTATTTTTGTTAGGTATTCCCAATTGGATCCCCTTCTTTTAAAGTTTCCCAATGGGGTCCTTATAAGTGCTAATTTTAAGTAATTTAGCCCCTGCCGTTAAATTTTGTTAACGGTGTTAAATTTCTGCACATGTGGTGAGATGACGTAGTCAATTTTTTGCCAGATCACTCTACCACGTTAGCTCATCTTCTCCACCCAGCAGAACCCTAAGCACACGCTGTCCTTAGCAATTCCTTTGGCGCAGAGAAACCCCCAACTCTTTCCTGTTCCTTCATCTCTTACACGAAAACCTCGCGCACACCTTCCTTTAGCAATGGCGTTCCCATCCCAGACTTCAAGTGTTTATCAAGGCTCTTCAGGTAAATCCCGGCGTAACCGAAGTTTGCATCGAAGTCGTTCCCGACAGCGCTAAAGCTAGGTCAGCCGGTTTCGATCACGACGAGGGAGATGGTCTCGTAGCCGGCGACAACGAGGGCGGTCACAACGGCGTCGACCATGACATCGAAGAGGTTACGGTAGCGGACGCTGGTGGTAAAGTTTTGGAGAGTATTTATTTCTTCATTATTCCCTGCCCAGGCGTGATTCATGAATTTTGAAGTGGGTGTTGAATCATGTGTTATTCCTAGTGGGTGTTACAAACTTTTGGAGAGTATTTATTTCTTCATTATTCCCTTTTTGCAGCGATCACAATTTAATTCTGAAGAAGAAACAAGAAATTCTCAAAAGAAACCCCAAGGAAATAACATGACCAGAAATAATGTCATGGATCAAACTGACAATAGGAGACACTGGAAACGGGTTTGGAGATCATATGGTAGCTCATCTTTCAAAGATTCTAAAAAGAAAGTCTGAAAATTGTTTGATTTTTTTTAGGTGTGTAAAGATATTTTACTATCAGAAAGTTTATATACCCATATACAACCAAACAGACTACATTAAATTGTGTAATTCCACATGAAATTATTTAATGACCTAAAAATGTGTTGTCCATGGATTTATGCAAAAATTGTACATTTACATTTTCTCCTGAACTGCACAATTAAGTTAACTTCAAACCTCTGTTTCACTAGCAGTTGAATTTCAATATACTGTATTTCTTATTATTTTATACTGATATTCTTATTACTTCAAACCTCTGTTATGTGTAATTTTTGGTGAGGTTACGGTTACGGTAGCACCCACTAGGAATAGCACATGATTCAGGAAGCTCTGGATCCTCACCTTGGTATTCTGTCACAGTTAAAATATTTCACCCGAATAAGGCAGTTTTCACACATACAGACATCTTGAAAGCAACCTCCAACTTCACGGAGGAAAGACTCATATGAAAGGGTGGCTATGGAAGGATCTCGCCTTCAGCTGCCGGAGGCCACCGGAGACGTGCTCCACCTCGTGGTAGTGGTGGTTGGAGGAGTCGTTGGGAGCGGAGTAGGTGACACATGGATGGGGGAGGGCGTGAGGGAGGAGGCAGAGAAATTAGAAAGCCACCTGTTAAAAAATTGACACATCACCCTTCCACCTATGCAGAAAATTAACATCGTTAACGAAATTTAACGGTAGGGGCTAAATTGCTTAAAATTAACACTTATAAGGACTCCATTGGGAAACTTTAAAAGAAAGGGATCCAATTGGGAATACCTAACAAAAATAGGGACGTCTAAATGGTTTAAACCTAAAATCTAATATTCCCCTAACATATCTCAATACCCTTTTTGCAACTAGCAAGTGCATTTTCTTTGGCTAATACATGAATCTACTAAGTACTCCAACTGAAAAAAAAGTGTCAAGTCTGTTGTTACATAGGTACCCGAGTGATCTAACCATTTGTTTATAGGGGTGTTGTAAACTTCTTCTTCATCATTTTTGAAACAATAATCTTTGTCTCTACTAGAGTTTTCGTTGAATTACAGACTTCCATGTTAAATGTTTTTAAGATCTCTACAACATATTTCCTTTGGTGGAGAATAATGCCAATGTTGGATTCAACAAAGTAAAGTCTAAGAAAATATCTCAACTTGCTCAGATCATTCATTTAAAATTCAAAACATCAACAAGGCTTTAAATTTCTCAATTTATGAGATATTTCTCCCTGTGATCAATAAATCATCCACTTAAATGCACATTAGGAGTAGATTTGTATTATCTGGAACTTTACATACACTCAATGTTCCATTAGACATTTCAAAAAGTTATGTCTTAGCATGAATGAGTCCATCACTTTATTCCACGCTCTTTGTGCCTGTTTCAGGATGTATAATCCCTTCCTCAACCTCTACACATTGTTTTCACAACCTTTAATCTCAAACTTGGGATGTTGCATGACATAGACCTCCTATTCAAGCAATTTATTTAGAAATGCGAACTTTACATCTAGTTGGAATAAAGGCCACCTTCTATCATTAGCCAACTCCATAACTAGCCTTGTGGTCTCAATCCTAGCCATAAGAGCAAACACTTCTGTATAGTCCAAACCTTGTTTATGCAGAAATTCTCTAACAACCAGTCGTTTCTTTCATTTGGAAATGGTCCCATTAGGATTAAGTTTCAGCTTGAACACACATTTAACATCAATATAGGTGTTTTATTCAAAGGTAATTCAATCAATACCCAAGTCTCACTATTCTCAATAACTTTCATTTCTTCTAACATTGCAACCATCCACAAATCATGCTTCAATTCTTCTTCATGATTAATAGGTTTAGTCTCTGCTAATAATGTGAAATGCACCAAATCACCTTCATTAGTTACTACATTATTTGGAAACATTTCGAAATCCACCAATGATCTCGACATTGTTCTCTGTCTTCTTGTTTTCTATGATTATGACCATGTAGGCTACACCTCATTATGAGTTTGTCCAATCCCATTAGATTCACCATCTAGTCTTTTTTCCTCACCTTCGAATGTTATTAAGACATTCTATTTTGAAACATCTTCTTTACTTACCAATCCCATATTTTAGCCTTGTTCATCACAATATCCCCACTTATACAAATTTCCTATGTTATAGGATTGTATAGCCTGTAAGATCCAATGGAATGATTCCCTAAAAATATCATGGCCTCACTTTTATCTTACAATTTAATTCTCTTCACAACTGGTAATGTTTGTAACAAACCGAACCAAAAATCTTGAAATGACTCACCATTGGTTTCCTTTACATTTTCTGAAACTTTGTCTCTGAAATTCCTTGTTGGGCACTTATTCAGCACATACATTGGAGTGGGCACTTCTTCTCCCCATAATGAGTATGGTAAATTTTTCTAATTTAGCACACTCCTTACCAGGTTAAGTATAGTCTTGTTTCTTCTTTCAGCAAGGCCACTTTGTTGTGATGTATATCGTGTTGTTATTTCGTGCTAAATTCCATTCTCGGTGCAATAATTTTTTAACTCTCTTGATATATACTCTCCACCTCCACCTATTATGAGTATTTTGAGAGCCTTTTTCAACTATTTTTTTTAACCATCAACTTAAACTTCTTAAAGACTGAAAACACCTCACATTTCGCTCTTATCAAATACACCCATACCATACGACCATACTCTTCTACAAAAGTTACAAAGTATCTATTGTATCCAAAAGATAACTCCTTAAAAGGTCCACACACATATTAGTACACCACATGTAACACTTCCTTTTCTCTCATGTGCATATGTGATTTGAATACATTTCTAGGTTGTTTACCTAGCAAACACTCTTCACATGTCTTAACTAGAAAAAATATTTCAGGCATCACAATTACCATTCCATTAGCAACTCGCATTAATAGATTGTGAAAGTTCAGATGATCAAACTTCTTGTGCCATAGCCGACTGATCTTGTCTACAATCATTGTAGTGAAACATTGATTCTCCACTGGATGTAATCTTGTTTGAAAAGTTCAATTTCTTGATATTGGTGATTTCAACACCAACCTTTTCTAAGTCATACACTTTCAACATGCCTTCTCCCATGGTTACTGAAAAACCCTTTTCAACTAACTTATCAATGCTTAACAAATTGCATTTCATCCCAGGAACATACAACACATTCTCAATTATAATAACCTCCTCACTTTGTTTCTTGATTATAATATTACAAACTCTTGCAACCTCTATTGTATTGTCATATACAAGCCTAATTTTGTTGGTTTTGCTTGTATTAAGATTTCATATCTAACTCTTGTGTTTAGTCATTTGATATGCAGACTTCATTTGATTTGTCATGAACCGCACGAGCTTCAATCTCAGTTTCTATTCCCAGCTTTCCTTTTCCATGCCATCAATCAGCCATATAGTGTCCCCCATTTATCACAATTGTAACATTGTATGTTCCTGTGGTCTTGATTCTTCTTTCCTCCTCTTTCACTATTGAGACCCCCTTTGCTAAACATTTTTGGTTTTGATTGATCTCTTGCATTTTGTTTTTTTTTTATCTTTATTGAATCTCTCACCTTTATTCTTTACCCATTTTCCTTAAGAAGAACCCACTTTCTTTGTTACTTGCACTTGCAAGGCTTGTTCCTCATTAACCTTCTCAGCATTTTGCGTCAACAATTTTAATTCATGTGCCTCCAACGACCCTTGCAACCCTTCCACTATCATCTTTTCTACATCTTTGGACTCCTTTATTGCCACCACGATGTAGTCGAATCTTGGAGACATCGTGCGCAATATTTTCTCAACCATGTTTTGATTAGTTACAATTTTCTCGCACGCTTTCATTGAATTTACCAGTAATTGCAACCGATTGAGATATTTTGCAATAGTTTCAGAATCAGACATAAACAATAACTCATACTGCCTCCTAAGAGACTACAACTTCACTTTCTTGGTTTTCTCCGCACCTCCATGCACCTTTTGCAGTATATCCCAAGTTCTTTTGTTGTTCTTGCTTTAGAAATTTTCTTAAAGTTCACTAAATCCATGCATTGATGAAGAAGACAACAAGCCTTGCAATCTTTCTTCCTACTTGTGGCTTTATCTTTCTCTCGTGCACCATCTTTCAGAATCTCCAACAACTCTTGATAACTAAGGATAACTTCCATCTTTATAACCCAATGGTTATAGTTTTTACCATCAAGAATTGGTAGATTGGCTAGAAAATTTCCACCTCCACTTGCCATTTCTCATGACATAGGTCCTGAATCAACCTTATTCTAGATACCACTTGTTGGTTTGGAAGAGAGAACAAGGGAGAACACACAAATAATGAAAGAATGTCTCTATGTATAGTTTTTACATGCTTTCATGAGAAAAGAGTTATTGACTCTTATTTGTAAAGTCAACAACAAAATCTAAAATAGAACATGCACAAACAATACAAGATACTTGAATTAATACAATACATGTAGCATATGACCATGTTAGTATCGAGGTGGACTACGTTGATGTGGTGTAGTTGGTTTGTTTGAAATTGTTGGAAAACAAAATGATGTTTTTAAGGGGCCATGCATCTTTACTTAAGCATACACGATTGATGTCAACTCCTTTGCATGAGTGGGAATTAAAGAAAAAATGGCCAGATCACTTTGTTGATTACATGTTTGTGTGTGTTGTATTCTCAAAATTCTAATTAGGAATGTAGTATCAAATTTCAAAATGTATTCTTAATTGTACAACTTGAAATTTAATTATGATTTTTAGATTGGTCAATCGAGATATAATATAGATTAAGCAATTAAAAGTCACGCTTAAGTAACGATTTGAACGATTTGAAATATATTTTTAGATCTAAGAATATATTTAAGATAGAACAATTCAAATAACACTAATTTGAAAACACTGTAATTGTGTCGCTACGAGGAGATTCAAAATCTTCTTTTTTAAACCTCTGCATCATCGTTAAAAAAATACTTGAGATTATGTATTTGGAATGGAGATGAAGAGGAAGATAACGATGATTCACTCATAAAGGTGAAGATGATAAAGATGAAATTTGTAATATGTAAAAAAGATTATTTACATGGCAGCAAGAGCCTGAAGGCCAAGTGAGAGGTGCGCCTAAATAAGGAGGAAATAAGTTTAGGAATTTTAATATATTTTATTTAAGGATAAAATTGGATAATATATTTTATGGAGGTGCAGAAAGAAGTAAGGTAGGCGCATGAAGAAATAGCCTTCTTGTTAACACATATGTCAAGGACCTTAATCACCGAGAAAGGTTATTTCCCTTATCTTCAAACAGGCCTTGTGTCCAAAAAATATAAATAGAAGTAAAGGCCATCTATCACTCTAAGAGTGATGCTAATAGTTTTGGTTCTCTGATGTAGGAAGAAGAAAAAGGTAAAAGTAGAAGTTTGACACAAAATTAAGGGTTTGTGAAGATAAACTTGCCCATAAATATTTTTACAATATTTTTTTATAAATTAAAATACTTTATATGTAGATATTTTCTTCGCAAATACTCTTGTATAAAAAAGTAAATATATAGGTTAAAACTAGCTTCTGGATAACTTAAAAAATCAGTTTTTTCAGTTAAGTTATTATAAAAGAACATTTACAAATTAGTGTAGTTAACTTTAGTTTATGAAAAAGTTATTTTATTTTATTCTTCTTAAAAGTTTTTATATAAGAATTCATTACCTAATTTATTATAGACATATGATTTATTAATCCAAGATGTTAATATGAAAAAAAAAATGGAAGATTCAGATTAAGAATAGTTCATTTATATCTTATACGTAGAGTAGGTCAATTATCAATCAAACATAAAATTAATGTACACAAGTTATCACATAACCTTAAAACGAAGTATTCTTTACACATTTAAAAATTAAATTATAATAGTTATTTTTTCAAAAACTTAATTACGAGCTTGCTATTCATTTAATCACCGAATTCATTATATACCCTAAGTTTTAATTCAAAGTCTCCCATCAACAAGTTTTTCAATTCAAAAGAGGCCATAATTCAAACACTAATTTCAAAAGTTGGCCTCCAAATATGAAATAGCAAGTTGGAACTTGGTGTTTTCAAAGGAACCAACATAAAATTGAAAAACATGGATCAAATTGTGGCTCCTCATCAACATGATGATGTTACATTTGCATACAACATTAGTACTCACAACTTAGTCTACTAAATGTTTATAAATACCTCGTAAGTCAAACTATGCATAAAAAAATTTCCAAGAGTTATCTGCTATGCATTATTCATCATAAAATAATTCAGTTGCTCATTAGCTAATACTAATTAAGATAAAATAATTATTTATTCTATTTGTCTTTCTTAATCCTTTTTAAGCTGACTATTTTACACCAAATCTAATAAATTTATAATTGTTTTAAACGGCACGTGATCGGAGGTCATATATTATACACTCACTGATTTTTCTTTTAAAATTAGAAGTAAGAGTTTATGTTATTAGCTGGTTCGATTAACTATATCTATGAATGTGTCCAGGTATCAGACAAAATCTGATATCAAACTGTGTTTTTCTACATTATTTATAGAATGTAATCGATCTAAAAAACTAATAATTTAGATTGGTTAGAATTAGAGATAAAAACTGGTTTGGTGAAAAATAATTTTTTTTTTTATTTCTTGTGTTAGTTGATGAAATACGTAACATCTTGATTTGTTGGTTGCAATGAAATGTTTGAAAAGAATTTGTCATTCAATTTTCATACATTGAAAGAAAACCCGCAAAAATTAATATTTATAACGAAAAAACTTGCACAGTATGAAAAAAATGTTAATAAATAAAGGCTATCCTTAAACTTAATTTACTTAAATGATCAAAATCCTAATGTTAAAAACTGTAATAAAAGTATTTATAATCAGAATTTAAAATTTTAGTGAAGCTGGAAATCCAGAATATTATACAAGTGGATTTTAATACTATTAAAACCCTAGCTGGCCTAGTCATAATAAACTAAACCCTAGCTTGTTAAGTAGTTTATAGAATAGAAGAGTCATCCACTGCTACCAAGCACCAATGAAGTGAGTTAATCATGGTTGACAACTTTTTATGAAACAATTAAGTATTAAGTGTTATATAAAAAATTAAACCGTTCATGCATCATCATGAACAAAAGGAGGGGAGATTTAATGTTAATTTATCATCAAAGGTGTTAGTTGGATTGTTATTAGCAACTAACTGTTATATAATTATGTATAAAATCGCTTAATCTCACATCCACCTTCCTGCTGCCTTCTTCAAAAGTTTGGATACACTATAGTATGTTGCTTAACCTAGCTTGGCCACCCACATCCAATTTATTTATTATATATATAACTTATGTTAGGGAGTTTTTTTATTTTATTTAATTTATAAACCTAATATATAAAATTCAATATAATGTAATTTATTATTTTTAGTTGATATAAAATTTTTAACACATTGAGATATAGATATTGTACACAAAAGTAGATATTTTTGGTGATTCCAGTTACACAATAAACTTAACAAATTTTAATAAAATATGTTTCAATACCAATTTACTACAAAAATACTGGATATTAACTACCATTGAAAAACGATTAAAAAAACGACATTATTAGAGTCGGTAATATGATACAAAATAAAATATAAAAAATAAACAAATTAGTCGATAAATAAAACATAACAACATTAAATATTACATGAGTCAAACCGATGTTAAAAATTAGTATGAGATTAGAGAGGGTGGAGAGTTTTGTGACCAACGGAGAAGTAGGAGTGTTGTTGAAATTAGCATGAGATCGTTGAAACTTATCTCAGAATCATATAAATTATTATGTACTTTTGAGAAAGGATGCGGGTAATGAAGTTTCTAATATGAAAAAAATGGAAATATCATTAGGTCACACACACACATTTAATCAAATAAAATACTTTAAAACATTTTTAATGGTTATTTTTAACATAAACATTATAAGATATTATATTAGAGGGAGAGATAAAATCTATATCATTCCATAGATTTGAGAAAAAAAAATTTAAAAGCTGAGTATGATAATATGCACTTTTTGAAAACACTCTTAATATTTTGACTTAATATACATAATAGTTTTTATTTTATTTATTTTTATTGATTACAATTGTATTAGATTTTACATTTCTAGAACTTCAAAGTGAACATATATTTTGTTGAATTTGGAGTTTATAAGATTTTGTACAATAGTTAAAGCAACTTGTTTATATTGTTGCGTATATATCTATACGGATTTAACATTTTTAGTTTTAGTTTGGACATTTCTAATTACATTTATGGACTTAAAACCTATAACCCATGTATGCAAGCTTCTTTATAAATTAAGTGAGCTTTAATCGGAGAGATATTATCCCTTTTGTCTCCTATTTTCACAATTTTTTATTTTTCTCCTCATCTAGTTCTCCCTTTTGTATTCATTGTTCTCCGTAAATGGAGAACTCACTCTTAAAATTTAATTCAAGAAATAAAAATCATGAAATCTAGATTAAGTTTTGCACTAGTCATTTAACATTCAAATTTTTTTTCTCTCTAATTTTGGATTTGTCCTTAATAATATTAATTTTTGTTTTTTATTTTAAAAATCAAATTGGAAATCAATTGGACTTTAATTTGATAATTGAATACATATTATATTGAATGATACTTTAATTTGATTTGTATATTTCCTTCAATAATTTTATTTGAGTTGTCATCAACACATTTTAATTTGACCTAGGCCTCACTAACTTTGTCTAACTTTGTCTCAGTCTAATTGACTTGGGTTGTTTCAACTTAACCTAACTTAGATTCAAACTAAGACAACCAAATTGTGTTGGTGGCAATTTGACCTAACATTGGTTTATGTTAGCCTTAATTAACCCAATGTTACCTAGTTTGATATAGACTTAACTCAAGTAAACATTTCTCAAGTCAATTTGACTCAACTCAAGTCAATTCGAGCATTGTCACATTAGTCTATTTTGGACTTAACCTAGCTTAACATTCTATTGGTCAAGGCCAATAACATATTCGACTTGACTTAGATCTAGATCAAATTAGTTTAACTTGAATTTGTTCAAACTCAATAATCTTGACATTAATTTGGCTTGACCTAATTTAACTTATATACAAGATTAACTTATTGTGACTTAACTCAACTTAACTTGAGTTTGACCCAACTTGAAGTTAAACCTAACCCAACCCAACTTGGCATGAATTTAGCGTGACTAAACCTAACCTAATTTTGACCTAATTATTTATATCTTCGACTAAGCATGTCAATGTTACATGAGCTACATCCTATTTAACTCGATCTTATTTTAGTTAGATTTGTCCTTGATATTTTATAACTTGAGATAACTCAAATTCACATAATGTTAAAATTTTTAAAATTTAAAAAATTATTCAATTTATATTCCATCTAAACCTAATTAAATGGGCCCAAAAATATAAATTTAAAATTGAGAAAATTTATTACAATAAGTTAAAAATAATATAAATTAAAATAATTATAAATTAAATTTAAAAGATTGGGTATGTGTGCTCTAGACACTTGTGTAAAAATTCTCTCAATGAGAGAAAAAAAAAGAAGAAGAAACAATATTGTTTTTTTCTTTTGTTTGAATTTCTTTGTACTTCTCATCGAAATCCTGCATCGTAAAGGAAACAATACCAAGGGATATTTTTCTTTTTTATTCGATTAAAATTGATTCAGGTAAGTAGGTAATCAAGATCAATGTTCGAATAAGTACAAGGATATTACTACCCATTTACTATCTTTATGAGAAAAATAAATAAAAATATAATTACCATAAAGAAAATTTATGTATTTTAATCATAAACCGTAAATATAGAATAAAAAAAGCTTTAAATCCAATATTAAGTAGTTTTGAAATTTGTTTCCCTAGAGCCAAAGTATTCTGTGAGATATTTTAGGCAGAACATATTCAAATACTAGATGTGCGACATTACATATTATAATAAGTTGAGAAAAAATAGACCGCTCTATGCTAGGAGTAATAAATTATGGATATAAGATTCCTCCAACCTTGCAGACAAAAACAGTAGGGTTTATCAGATTGTAAAACATTCTGGGATTGGCCACTGGTTTTACTTCATTTCACTCTGTTCTGGTTTTGTTTAAGCCCATAGGTTACAATCATAGATTTGGTGTGTAGATTACAGCTCAATGATTTGGTGCATTTAACTGCATCGACAATTACACATAACCATTGATCATGTGTATGAATTGACACATGCTACTTTCTTCTTTTTTATTCCGCGAGTTGCACACTGAGAAACACACGCATCGTTTGAGTCTCTTGCAAGTGGGTTTTCGAAAACATCATGTTCAAAATAGAAACTTGTCATTTTGGTGATTCTACTTCAACATTCAAAACTATATTTTTCTTTTTCTTTTATGGGATGTATGGCAATTGGGTGTTAGTAAAAGTGCATGTGGAATTTAGCAGGAACCCAAGAAAAAGAGATACTGGGTGTTAACTACATCAGCATAAGCATCAGCATAGAAGTGATTGTCTACTTCACGAGTGTGCTTAGTGGAAAAAGGTTTCTTTTCTCAATCTCTATCCATTTTAACCTTTATTTTACTAAGAAAGAAACAAAATGATAGCTGGATTTTCCTGGAAAAACAAACACTGCAAAATAAGGATATGATATTGACTTAAATTTTTCGGCTCACGTCGGTAGTTATTTTCCCAACTTTATGAAATAAGCCTGTTTTTAAAGTACCGACAAACATAAATTTTTATAACTTTAATTGAATTTCTATTATACTTTTATGGTCTATTAAATGCTGAAAAAAGATTTAATATTTTTAATTGGTCTACTGTTTAATTTTATTAGGAATTAGACAACGAGTCTGTTATTTTGTAAATTACTCTAATTAGTAAAAATTTTATGATTTTATAGTTTTTATGATTTATAATTTTTAATTTCATAATTTTATGATTCCATAATTTTAAAATTTCATAATTTCATAATTCTATAATTTATAACTTTTAAATTTTTATAATTCTATAAATTCTATAATTCTTCGGCTAACTATTCTTTCTTGAAATTTCAACACTATTATCAAAATTAATCAAAAGTGTTAGTTATTCACTTTTATGTCTCACAATACATGAAACATCACTTCTTTTCACTTTCAGAATCACTTCTACCATGTCACTCTTACTTTATTGTTGAGGAATTGTGTTAACAAGTCCATCATTATCGAACCATCGCCAACGAACCCTTATGTCAATGCATCGTTAAACCCTAACGTCATTAGACCTCGTGTTCCTTTGTATTAGTAGAAGCACTCCGACTGAATCTCTCATTCCTATAAAACCCATTGTCTCTCACAAACTCGAAAGTCGAATTCTTCAATCACCCAATTGTATTATCCATAAACCCTAACTCCAATTTCATACAAAATTTCTTTCTTTCCTTTGTTCTTCATGAATCTCACTTTGGCTCATGAATCTAACCTAAGTCAAACTCTAGCTTTTGTGAATCAGATCATCTTTCTGTCGTTCCCAGGGTTACGTGCCTAGCAAAGTGCTCCTCTACCACACTCTTCCCCTGACTCTTGTCGTTCCTCTCGTACTTCTTTGTCACACTCATCCAATCTTCACATACGTAAGTATTTCCTAAAATTTGGGTTTTATAAAGTTATGATTATTTGTAGTGATTGATTTTGAATGACATCTTTGTATTTGTGTTATTTTTCATTCAACATTTTGTCTCTATTGTCTAATGTTTGTAAATTGATTTCACTCTTCTTCATACCTTAGTTTTTCTTTTCCTTTCAGTTAGTATAAATGCAAAAGGTTGGGTTTTTAAGTATAGTATAATGGTTCTCTTATCTTCTTCATGTCATTTATATGTGTGTATGCATGCCTTGTTGGAGTTGCACGTTTAAATGAAGGATTAACCTAAATAATGATTTCTATATTCTAGTTGGATATTTCTTCTTCAATTTAAATCTTTATAAATCTTGTTTCGTCCTTTCTTCTTCTAATTATTGTTATTTTTTTTTCTCCATTTCCAGATTTTATCTTTTCTCATTCACAAAACTCTTTAGAGCCTAAAAACTCATTTACCCACTCTTCGTTGCATCCTCTTCAACAAATTTGTTTTTCCTCACCCCTTCTCTTCTTCTCTCCATTACATTCCCCCCCCCCCCCTCCCTCCCCCCTTACCTTTTTCCTGTCTGTTATTCCTAAGTTGCAATAATAGGAGTTGAAGTTTATATTAAATATTGTATTATACATACTTAATGCTTATTTCTCCACCCATGCTATGAAAATAAATTGTCTTTTGGAATCATGGAGATGTTAGGAACAAGACAATAAAAAGATAGGGAGAGAGAAATAAACAACACAAGAGTTTAACACATGGTTTGGCGTACAATGTGTATGCCTACTTCCACAATACATTGGGAAATATGTTTATTTTGGTGCATTTGTAAACCTTACATAAGGTTGCTTATATAGAAAAATGGAGAGCTCAATCTCATAATACTAAGCTATATGAGACTAAAATCAAACTACAAAAATACTAACAATTCTCCCACTTAGAGTTTGATTTACATTATCACCTAATGTAGTTGTCGTCATCATCAATTATACTTGAAGGCTAATTGAGCCAATACATAGCCTCAACTTATATGTTATGACAACCTTTGTCAACATATCTGCTAGATTCTTACTTCCTAGATTCTTCCTCAATGTTAGTACCTCATCCTCAAATAGAGATTTGATGAAGTGATAACGAAGATCAATGTCCTTCGTTCTAGAATTAAATGTTGAATTCTTAGTCAGATGTATTGCACTCTAACTATCAATGTGCAAAACACTCTTTTCCTGGATGAATCTCAACTCTGTTAACAATCCTTGAAGCGATAATTCTTTGCTAGCTTCTATTACTACTACATACTCATTAGATAGAGCAACGATCTTTTGTGTCAGTGACATCCAACTAACAATTGTAGTTCCAATCGTAAATGTAATTGGTGGTACTTCTTTGATGATCAATTTCTCCTACAAATTTTGCATCTACGTAACCTTGTATTTTTAATTCACCCTTACTAAAGCACAAACACTTCTCCTTAGTGCCTCCTAGATATCTCAAAATCCATTTCACAGCTTCTCAATGAGTTTTTCTTGGATTTGACATAAACCTGCTTACAACTTCCATTGCATGACCAATGTTTGGCCTTGTGCATATCATCACGTACATCAAACTTCCAATGACCGAAGAATACACAATATTAGCCATTAATTATTTTTCTTCCACCTTCTTAAGGGATCAGTCCATTGATAAGCGAAAATGACTACCCAAAGGTGTGTTGACTGGTTTGTCATTGTCCATGTTAAATCTTTGCAAAACACGGTTGATGTACTCCATCTGAGATAACTGCAAAGTTCCATTTTGTTTATCTCTCATGATTTGCATTCGAAGGATCTTCTTCGTTGGTCCCAAATCTTTCATGTCA
This sequence comes from Vigna radiata var. radiata, assembly GCF_000741045.1. Lineage (NCBI taxonomy): Eukaryota > Viridiplantae > Streptophyta > Magnoliopsida > Fabales > Fabaceae > Vigna > Vigna radiata. The sequence goes on along the minus strand of NC_028357.1, from coordinate 4,659,422 downwards.
AATTGTTTTTACAACTACTTCTTCAAGTTTTTGATCTTGATCATATTTGAACCTGTTACTAACATATCATCGACATAAAGAAGCAAAATGATATAACTAAAGTTATACCTCTTGAAGAAACGATAATGGTTATCATTTCACTTCTTAAAACCTTCCTTATGCATGAAGCTCTCAAACTTCCTATACCACTATATTGGAGCTTGTTTCAGGCCATACAAGCTCTTCTTTAATCTGCACACTATATTTTCCCCCCTTTTCTCTAAGAAACCTTTAGGTTGATGCATGTAGATCTCTTAATCCAAATCTTCGTGAAGAAACGCAGTCTTCACATACCATTGCTCTAGGTAGAGCTCTTCACTGGCAACAATACTTAACACAAACCTGATAGTATTGAGCTTCACAATTAGAGTTAATATCTCAGTGTAATCAACTCCTTTCTTTTGTTGGAATCCTTTTACATCTAGTCGAGCTTTATATCTCTTAGAGTCATTGTGTTCCACCTACAAGCGATGCACTCATTTGTTGTGAAGTGTCTTCTTCCCCGTAGGTAAGTTTGCTAGTTCCCATTTTGATTGGAGATCAAAGACTTCATTTCGTCTTTCATACCATGTTTCCACTCGCTCGCATTTGTGGTTTGACATGCTTTTGAATAGTCTTCAGGCTCTCATTCATCTATTAACAACATGTAGCTCATGTATCTCCTGTTAGGCACAAGAACTCGAGAAGACCTTCTCAATTCAGGAGCTGGAGTAAGTTGCTTTATTCTATCAAGTTGTTGCCTTCAGCCTAGTTCAATTGATTCCTCTAACTAGGAACTCTCAATTGTAGGACATTCTAGAGCATCATCCATCTCTACATAAATTGACCCACTCAGTTTTGAATTGTTGGCACTTGTATTATGTTTGTCCTTATACATCACTCTTTCATTGAAGATCACGTTTTTACTGTAGATCATCCTTCATCATCCCAAAGACGGTAGCCAAACTCATCTTCACCATAACTGATGAAAGTGCACCTTTTTTATTTGGGGTTACGTTTGTTCCTTCCTTGATCACTAATGTGCACATAAGCTCTACAGCCAAAAACTCTAAGATGTGAGAGTTTTACTTCTTTTTTGCTCCATACCACTTTTGGTATTTTATGCTCTAATGGTACCGATGAACCTCGATTGATCAAGTAAGTTGTTGTATTGACTGCTTCTGCCTAAAATTGTTTCGGTAGGCCTGATTGTACAATAAGTTTTTGGCTCTTTTAGTCAATGTTTTCATACACTGAGTTACAACATTGTGTTGAGGCGTACTTGGCACAATCCTCTCCATTTTGATCTTGTGTTCATAGAAAAACTTCTTGAATCTGGTGTCTTCATATTCACCTTCATTGTCAATTCTAAGCTTTTTGACCTTCAACACTGACTTATTTTCTACCATGGCTTTCCATATCTTGAAAGCTTCAAATGCTTAGACTTATGTTTCAGAAAGTATACCCATACCTTTTTGGAGTGATCATCAATAAAAGTCATAAAGTATTGCTTCCCACTAATGGATGAGACAGTCGTTGGTCCCCAAACCTCAGAGTAAACAAGCTCAAGTCTTTTCTTCTTTGGGTTCTTCCACTTTTCTGAAAGCTAACTCTCTCCTGCTTTCCAAATATACAGTCTTCACACATGTCAATTTCTATTGAGTGGGGACCTCGAAGTTTGCCCTTCGAGTGTCCTTTAGAGACATAATTCTCAAAGAGTTCTTTCTATAGGTTGCATGAAAGGATGCTCCAGAGTCTAACGCCCAAGAGTCTTCCTTGTTTTCCAAAGAACATATCAATGTATCACCTCCTCTTGAGGTCGAAGCAACCTTTGCCTCATCCTTCACCTCTTATTTCTTCGGGACACTTTTGCATTGATTTTTGTAGTGACCGATTTTCCCACAATTTTAACAATCGATAGTCTTCGATTTATTAGAACTATGAGGATTTCTACATTTGGGCAATCTCACCTTTGAGTTACTGCGTTCTCTTCTTCTAGCTGAACTCCTACCTCTTGACTTTGTATGCAGTACTGAAGAGGTTGATGATTCACCTAACTCTCTTCAGGGAATTTCTTCACTAAGAACCAATTCACGAATATCATCAAATTTTAACTTGTTGCTTCCTAATGAGATACTCATAGTTGTGACAGTAGCATTCCAATTTTCTGGCAAGGAAGCAAGAAGTATTAAAGCTCGTACTTCTTCATTTAAATTGATTCCAGCTAAACTCAACTAGATTGTAACTGTGTTGAGTTTGTTTAGATGTTGACTTGTTGTTGCGCCTTCTGTCATCCTTAAGTTGAACAACCAACTCATCAAATGGACTTTGTTTGAGGCCGATAGCTTTTCATACATGCTGGAAAGAGCCATCATAAAAGACTAGTCATAGTGTTTTCTTTTACAATGTTGAAAGCAATATTACGAGTTTAATCAGATGACTCTAAGAGATTTTCTATCTAGAAGACTCCACTCATCTTCCTTCGTAGTCTCTAGTTTCTTGCCTGTGAGAGGTTGTTGCATGCCTTTCTAATACAAATAATCCTCTATTTGCATCTTTCAAAACCTGAAGTCACTACAATCGAACTTCTGAATCTTCATCTTTCCTTCTTCCAATGTCAGTGCTCCTACTGCTTTTGGAGAAAGTTCTCACTATTTCTTTAAACTGAGATTCCTAAGAACAAGAGAAATAAATCTTTTTTATGTGAAATATTAGACAAAACTACAATCATAAAGCATACTAAAAAATTGACTATAATAAAATCTTTTCCAATTTGAAAGATGAGACAAAGCTGCAACCGTAAAGCATATTAAGAAATTAGCTCTAATACTAATTGTTAAGAACAAGACAATAACAAGAAATAGAAAGAAAAATAAACAACATAAGAGTTTAACATAATTCAATATACAATATGTATGTCTATCTCCACACCATACTAGGAAATGTGTTTATTTTAGTGTATTTATAAACCTTACTTAAAATTACTTATATAAAAAGTTAGAAGAGCTCAATCTCAAAATACAAAACAATACGAGACTAAGTCAAATTACAGGAAAAGAAAAAGGTTTAAGCACGTGTAATGTGTAATTAAAAATTAAACATGTATTAAAAACAAAAAAAGTAACGTGATATTCCATTTATCATATAAAAGAAAATTAATTTTATAAAAAACTAAATTCATGGAATTTTTAAATGTAAAAATATAGTAGAAACAAACTTTAAAATAAAAACCAAAACTAAAATCGCAATATATAAACCAAAACATAATTAACCATTAAAAATGAAAAATAGTATCTATGACATACAATATTTTATTAATAACAAATATTCCTTATTTATCTTAAAACTATGTATATGAAGCTAAAATGGTAATTTTTCATACATTTTATAAAAAAATAAAAACAATTATCTTAAGCATTAAAAAATTAAAAAAGTTACAAGCAACAAAATAAAAGTCTAACTTTTTATTACAGATAACTAATTCATTAATCACTGGACTCCTTTGACACTGCTTAAAGATGTTGTTTCGCGACCCTTTGAAGCAGAACGCAGTACGGTGGAAGGTCCAGAACAGACCATGCCCAACACCGCTTTGATGACTCGGCGGGAGTTGTGACACATCATCATCAAGCTATAAACTTTTTCATTGGGTTCTTCTTGTTCCTAGAAAATCTAGTTTGTATGCAGATTGTGCAGAAGAAGATTGGTCTGATAATGCGTTGAATATTTTAATGATATATCCAACAGTAATGGGTTCTGATTCACCCGTGAACCACCCAATGCGGTTGTTCACGCAAGAATTGACCGTCAAATTATGCGTCTTTGTCTAATTCTTCCTCAGCCGAACACTTGTAAAACAAAAATCTTGTGCCACACTCAAAGTATGGAACCAGATAAGATCCGTATCCAATGGTCAGAACTTGTGTCTATGGACAACTTTCAAATCTTCTTTTCAAGATATTCACTCACACATTTCACATTCATATTATTATTTTTCTTTTTCTTTCTTCAATTTTTTACTTTTTACTTCTCAATAAAATAACCAAACTCACTAATAATATTAATAATTTAACTCTCTAAAACTTAAATTAATGACATAAAATCTAAAACGACCAAATGACAATGCCATGTCATGTCCCCTTTCAAGATCAAAATGACTTTTTTAAATTTTTTTTGTAAAAATAGCTTTACTTTAAAGACATCAATTTTATTTTATAAGTACATTATTATGACTGAATTATTGCGTAGGGGAATGTGGGGGAGTGTAGTAGCCCGTAGCACGTGCTATCAAATTAAACAACTAGAAATTAGTGCTTAATAATCTAATGAGATTTTATAAAAGTAACTAATTAAAAAATTGATTTTAAATTGTATGTTTTAAATAGATTAGGAAGGTTGACCACATTTTTTTATGGGTTTTTATATTAAAACATCACATTGAAAATAAAACTTTAAAATTCAATTTTTATAGATGTTTTTTATATGTCACTTAATTTGTAACATTCCAATTATATTATAAAGATATATGATATAATAAAGGCATCACCATGAATAATACTAGGAAGCAGTTAAGAGTAATAGGATTACAGTCATCCTTAAACAGTACAATTTGAAAACTTGGAATACTAGAGTTTCTCCCTTAAAATACATACAATTTGAAACTTAGAACATGACAAAGTTTCTTCAAAATATCCTAGGATAAGACAATTAAAGCCTAGAGAGCTAGGCAACAGCATTTCCTTCCCCATCAAGAGTTGTTTCCAAAGTATCTCCTCGTCGTCTGCTCTCATCCAAGTAGATGATCATCGCAAGGGAAACAAACGCAAACATGGCATAAACACAAGCAATTGCAAGGGTGAGCTAATTATATAAAAAAAAAAAAAGCATACAATTAAGAGCATGTACATACAAGAGATTAATTTAAAGCAAACAAGATAAAACATTCATCCTATCATGTTAAATACTAGACATGATTCGTCCGGACTTTAGAATGATAGTCGAGCTATGACGGGTCATGCACCCGTGGTGGCTTGTGATACTTAGGCTCTACCGCCTTGGGCTNCACCGCCCTGGGCTCCCCCGCCCTGGGCTCCCCCGCCCTGCCACACTCACGAAGTTAGTCTGTTCCGCGCCTTGGAGCATGATGGAAGCCTCCAAGACTAAGACCTCCTGCTACTCCTCACCACATGGTTCAGTCCTCTCTACGTGAGAAGAAAGACCATTGGAGCGTCAAGAAGACCCCCAAAACTAAGCTCCTACTTTCATTCTAAAACACTAAGAATCTCACCAAGAGATTCTATACAGATGGAACTTGGTTTACCACTTGGATTGTACTTTCATCACTTTGTAATCATATACTTTTTGTCACAATCAACATATACACAAACTCAACAATATACATTACTTACCACTCACAATTTATTAAAATAAATACTCCCTAATTTAATCTAAGTTAATCAATACCAAAATCTTTTATAATATATATATATATATATATATATATATATATATATATGATACGCACGGTATAATTATAAATATATATATTTATATTATATTAAACTGATATGTATATGGATCTTTATTTTAAATTCTAAATATATAGTGACTAAATTTCTAAAATTATAATTGACCAAAAATTAACACATGATAATTTTGTGTATCTATAATAAACTTGTTTAAATTTATTTTCGTCACAGTAGAGATCTTACTTTCCCTCAATTGGTCACCGGAGAGGGCACAGATGTCTGAACGCATCAAACTCACCTTCGATGCCAGCACATATGACTAGTCATAACTGACTGGACCAGGCCAGGGCTGCTCTATGATTAGGGATGTGTCAACTCAGATTTTTAAGTCCCCTCTATCCTACCAACAAAGAAAGGCTCTCAACCAATTTTAATTAATTTATTTAAGTTACCTAAACTAGTCTGTTGTCCCCTAAACCTCAAATGCCAATTCTTTTTTTTTTTATATATATATTTTATTTCCTCTCAGAGTAATTTGAAACAGTACCTGTGTATTCAATTACTATCCAACAATGCTAATTAAATCTCACTTAAGACCTTTTCCAAAACATCACCAATCACAGTCAATAACCCATTCAGAAACAATTCATAATCATCAAAATAGGACACATAAAATCATCCCAGATAAATCATTTAAGCAGTATAGTACACACCAAAACCAATTACTTAAAACAGTAACGTTACAATCTCAATAGTACATCACATTTTTAATTCAACATGCATAAAACACTAAAACAGATTCAATTCAAAGCACCAAATTCAGAATTCAACATGCATATATTTTATAAAATAATTTCAAACAAAATAATTAGCTCCCCTTACCTGGATTTCTCAAAGCACAGCTAATTGGAAAATGTCCTAACAGTACCCACACAGCAGTGACCTCACTGAACCTACAAATCACCCAAGAGGTGATAGAACACAACCCTTTGGATTAGAATTATGATTCTTATAAAAGATTAACATTTTTGTGGTAAATCTTCACTTGACTTACCAATATGCTAAATTGTGGTGTCCCCATCTTTGTGTTATTACGCGTTCTTCTCTGGTTTATTTGTGGTGTCTCTAAAGGATTCAAATTCTGAAAAGATCGTACTCTTTCTTGGATAGTATCATATCACTTGCAATATGACTAACCATTTTTTATTAACTAGATGAGTAACATGGAATGTCTTGCTTGACTAACTCATCTTGTTAAGATCCACCAAAGTGAAGTTGAAGTCATCTGTCTTTACACCCAAATTGTTGCCAACCCATTTATACTTAAAAATTGGCACTCTAAAACTTACATAGTCAACTTCTCATATTTCTTGTATTATTCCGAAGTTACTCATGGATGTCGTAATTGGATTTTTGTCGCTAGAAATGACAAAATGTAAAGCCTCAACTTGAAGTGTAATCCCACTATTGTGAACTTTGTTTTTATCATCTTCCATGTTTGAATAGAAACAATAATTATTTATGTATTAGGCCTATATGTGATCACATCGGTGTTCATCCCACAAGCTAGCCTCAATAAAGTTTTATAAACGTTTAGAACCGCGTAAATCTTTTTCTTAAAGCATAGTAAGAAAGTTTTGTTATATTCATTAAGTGTTCATTTTTCACTCATTTACGGACGTGCAAACTTGATTTCACAATGTGTTGCAAAATATACGGAATCACTTTGAAAATGTTGTTTAAAACATACCTTGATCAACTTCTTTTCTACTAACATTTTCAATCTTCATTCCTTGAGCATCCTACCTTCACATTTACTTTCATTTTAGGAACTCCTACTTGTTTACTAAATTTTCTAAATATAAAATTTACTAAGACATATGAGTAATTAGATTTTTCTAATGAAATATAAAATTTTCTTATTATTTCATATATTTTACTAAATTTTATCATACTTTAGGTTGAAATTGTGTCTCTTAATAAATTATGATTTTCATATAATCTTTACTATTATCATATTAGTTTACCTTTTTTATATCTTACTATTTCATTCTCATATTAAATAGTTTTTCTACCAAGTTAATGCAATTAAATCCTAAATTTTATTAATAGTTTAGGTTGAATTTGTGTCTCTTAATAAATTATAATTTTCATCTAATTTATATTTTATTAGAAAAATCTAACACATGAACACACACAAAAACCAACTCTTCCAACTATGTTGTATGGTATTCCATTAACTTTTTATAGCCCATATCGCATAATGTTTTGGTGCACCCTTTTTAATTCCTTCCAACCTTTACTGCCATTTCTTTGTACATGCAATTTTTTTTCTTCATGTATATATGTTTAGGCCATTAGACGATTAGATGTCTGTGAAATTGTGTGGATAAGTAAATTGTCATAATGTTCTTGGAAGAGTAAACAAATAACTTCATTCTCTGCATTTTTAATGTTAAACATATGAATTTGTCATAATATTATACTACTACAAAAAAGTGTATAGATAACGTTTTTTTTGTCATAGATAGTGTTTTTTAAACATTATCTATTAATAAATAGTATTAGATAACGCTTATAAAAAAAACGCTATCTATTGTTGTTTGACAATAGATGACGCTTGTTTAAATAAGCATTATCTATTGTCAGACAACAATATATAACACTTATTTAAATAAGCATTATCTATTGGTCAAAATTTAAAAGAAAATAATAATTTTTCAATAAAATATTTCAAAAAAAAATCAAAAGAAAATATAAAATATTGGTTTTATTATGTACAAACATGTGCTACTTATTACTTTTATTATTTACAAAAAGAAAATATAAAATATTAAGAAAAATATGACAAAGACAAAGATCTAAAAAAAATGTTCATTAATATGAATAAAAATTATTGATACAATAATATTTCAAAATATAATCGTTAAGCCGTCCAGTATGTGTCATAACATGACATTGTTTTATAAGAATATATGCAACCATAACATATGTATCCAATTAGTACCTATAAGAATGTACATCACCATAACATAACCTATAAGCATGTACTAATTACATGTAAGCACCAATCTTTCCTAACTTCAATGATTTGATTGTCACAATATTTTTGACATCTACAACTAGAAAAATATTGCAAGAAAGAAAAGTAATATAAAATTAGTTAATTAAGCTACACGAATTGCTACATAATTTTGTTTTATCTAAACCAAAGACATGATGTAGGATATGCCAAAGAATATTTAGTAAGCTAATATGCCATGCTTGTACAAATTCATACGTTTAACATTAAAAGTGCAGATAATGGAGTTATTTGTTTACTCTTCATGTATATATGTTTAGACCATTAGACAATTAGATGTCTGTGAAATTGTGTAGATGAATAAACTATCATAATGTTCTTGGAAGAATAAACAAATAACTTTATTCTTTGTACTTTTAATGTTAAATGTATGAATCTCTACCACCATGGCATATTAGCTTAAATTTTCTAATGAAATATAAAATGTACTAAGATATATGAGTAATTAGATTTTTCTAATAAAATTTAAAATTTTCTTATTATTTCATATTTTACTAAATTTTATCATTCTTTAGGTTGAAGTTGTGTCTCTTAATAAATTATGATTTTCACATAATCTTTACAATTATCATATTAGTTTACCTTTTTATATCTTACTATTTAATTCTCATATTAAATAGTTTTTCTACCAAGTTAATACAATTAACTCTTAAATTTTATTCATAGTTTGGGTTGAGTTTGTATCTCTTAATAAATTATAATTTTCATCTAATTCTTATAATTATCGCATTAGTTTACCATATTGTACTATTTCATAGTTTTCCTATGAAGTTAATGCAACTAACTCTTTTTTCAATATTGAAACTGTAGATTCCACTTTTTTTCATTCTCATTACTCATTCTTTCTCATATAGTTACATTTTTTTAATTAATTACGAAATTTGGAAATGTTAAAGAAAAAAATGGAGTCCAAATATATCGTTCCACACAAATGAACGAAAAAGAAAATATATCTACCTAATTCTTATAGATGTGTAAGAACAAGTTCACAATTACATATATAAAAAGATTTTGATATTTTGACAATTATTTTTAACAATTTTTTTATAATAGGATACGTATCATCATTTTATTGATCTGTTTAAATTTTTATTTAAAAAAATATCTGAAACAAACCAATCACAAACTATCACGTAAACATTGTTAAAAAATTGTCAAAAAATAATTGTTAAAAGAACTTTTCCGAGTATAAAATATGAGTATATTGTCACTGATTGTTGTGTGTGACGTTCATTTTATTTACTACCTCTAACTGGGGACATGCAGTCAGAATGGATTTGATTAATTGAGATAAAAGCTAATGTTTACTATCATTATAAAATTTGTATTTTATCCAAATGTTCCATTAGACAAGACATATAATTATACTCGTGTTTTTTTTTACTGTCTCAAATATTATTAATTAAATAATTTGTTGCAAAATATTGCAATAAAGTATATATTTTTTGCGTGATAATAATACGAGAAAGAAAAATCAAGAACAAAAATAAATGAAAACAATTGTATTATAACATAAGGTTCTATATAGAAAATATCTCATGATACAATATATATCATATATAATGTACTCCGAATAGAATAACATGTCTCTATACAAAAATTAGGAATAACATAAAAATCTTAAGACAAATAAGACTAGATATCATCTATTACAATGGTAATCAATCTAACTACACTTAACACTAGACACTTGGTAATTTTTTAGCATAATTATGATTCTATGCTAATATTAATATTTATTGATCTTATTTTGAATTTATCATAATTAGTGTGATTAAATTATAGGTCTAAGTATTGAGTTATAAATAGGAGTTAACATTTTTGAAAAAAAAAAATACAACTATTTTATATCATTTATATTGTAGCTTTAATTGTTATATAAAGAGTTTTTAGTTATTTTAGGTATGATGTAAAAGAATTTATTGTCTCCATTATTTTATTAATCAATAACAAAATAGAATTATCGACAAAATAATTCCTTTAATTAAATTTTGAGATTTTAAAATTGGAAAAAAAAAATCGATGATCCTAAACTCATGAACCAACTTGTATTTTTGAGTTGATATTTGTCTACAAAAGAGATGTAAAAATCAATGTGTAAACTTACAAAGTATATATTAATTTGTAAAAAAGATTAATATTATCGGTTATCAATGTCCATCGCTAAATAAAAAATTATCGACCATCTATCTACAATTTATCGTCAACTAAATTTTTTTATTTTATTGATAAAATAAGAATTGTGTTAATAATTATTGACGAAAAGATTCATCAAAAAATTTGTCAGCAAATATCACAACGTGATTCATCTTTCTTCTCTTTTCCCTTTTTCTTCTTTCGTATGTTTCTATTTTTTTTTTCTTCTTCCATTATCTTAACCCTCTTCCTCTTCTTTTGTTGTGACCATTATTACTATTATTTCCTTCTGTGCTCGTCCTATCGTAGACTTTTCTTTCTCCTTCTCCAGTTCCTTTTCTCATATGTTAAAATATTATAAAAAAAATATTATCAAAATATTATTATCTTAATTTATAATATATTTGTCATTAACTTTTGACAAAATTTGCCGTCATTTTATCGACAAACTAACTGAAAATTTTATAGGTGATAAAAATCTTAAATTATCATTAAATTTTAAGGTATGTAATAACCAATGAATTTCCAAACAAATATTACCCACATTTAGTACATAATAAATTTATATTAAAGTTTGAAATATATCGACTTTTTTTATTGATAAATAAATTTTTGAGTAATAAAATTTTTAAATTATCAACAAATTTTATCTATGTAATTATAAAAGAAATTTATCGACAATTAAAATTTATATTATCAATAAATTTACTTGGTAAATTTTTTCTACAGAAATAAATTTACCACCAATAAAAATTTTTAATGATTAAATTTTTAAAATTTATCAATAAATTTATGGATAATTTGAATTTATTAAAATTTATTAAGATTGATAATTTCAAGAATTTTTATAATAATACGTACATATTCATTACTTTTAAATACAAATTAAAAATCTGTCATTTGTCTGTATTCTTCCTTTCCTGTAGGATATAACATTTATAAAATCCTATATCTTTGTTTCACAAGGTATCATTTGGGTGTCATATTCTATTTTGGGTGTATCTGTATATATTTTTATAAGGAAGCTGCAATTGCAGTTGAAATAAAGCGACAAGACTCTGGGTGTCTCTAAACAGTAGAAGATCACTGTTCATGCACTTAGCAAGTTTCTTTTGCATGGGTTTATGGTGATGAACATTGAACCAATAGACCTGTGGTCCGTACATGTTGCTTCCTTTTCTTCCATTTCAAATATTATTTTGAAAAAATAATTCTTTGACGTATTTAAATTTTTATATTTATTTAATATTATTTTTATTTTCTTTTTCTTTTTTTATTAAAATATTGTAAAAATTTATATTTTTAAAATATTTTATTTTATATTATGCGTTAGTCATTGTTTTCTCCACACATACAACCTTCGAACCAAAGACATTAATTAATGTTACGGGTCGACTCCACTTGTGCTATGGGGATTAAGATACATTCACTCCAAAATAGGAAACTTATATAATATGCAAATTCTATCTTCTTTTTTTAACCATATTTGTTGTATAATACGAGGTTTCATTTCCTTGTTAACAAATAGTTTTCATTATTTTTTAAGTATTAATATTATAGGACCAAAAAAGGAAAATGAAAATTTTTATTCTATCTTACAATAGCAGTATGAACAGTTTTACGACTGAAATCTATAATATCTTGTAGTTTGTCTTGTTTTCCATCTTTTTTGCTTTGGATTTTTTTTTTCTTGGCTTTATTATGAGTTGTAAAGCATTAGCATGATAGAATGGATGGATGTATACATCGTTAAGACCCCTTCATAAAAGAATCTAAACATGTATAATTTTCTTTATTTATTCTGACAAATTGATTAGGGCATCATGGTAAATCAAGATAAAGCAGAGATTTATATAATTAAACTCAGGAGTTGTATTCAAATCAAATACTTATGCACGCAACCAGAAGCAAGTGATGTGCAATGGATGACCTGTGTACTCACCTGTAGTTGAAAATTCTAATAAAATAAATTTATAATATATAAATAAATGTAAATTTTATTTTATAAATTAGTTTTATGGAGACGAATTCCACCAAATGCTCCATTTCGTCTAAATATGTATTCTGAATTGATTATTTAACTAATCGAAATGTATAATAAGAAGTTAAAGTAGAGTTAAGAAGTAAATTATTTAAGTAAATAGTGTATAAAATAGTGGTGGAAAAGAAATTATGGAGCAGGTTTAGTTATATAGAGCGTGCAGCGGACAAGTGGAGTTTATGGGGAAATGGGAGGAAGAGATAATGTTTTGGTCCATCATATCATATCAAAGAGATTGCATTGAGAAACAAATCTAAGGGGATTCTTCGTTTCTTTCCTAAGATATTTCTTTCCAAAATTTTATATTCTTTTCATATTTACATCTGTTGCTGAATCAAATTTCAGACATTTTCAATAAAATAAATACTGTATTATTCAATAATCAGACTTAATTAATTTTTTTATTTATTTATAACTTCACATTTTTTAACTTTTACTATTAATTGTTGAATAGTATATAAATATTTTAAATTATTCGAATTTCTTAAAGTTATTTTTACTTTATATTGTTCAATAGTTATCAATGACCTAAATTTGTTGGTACTAGATATGCGACCAATTCTTTCTCAGGGATTTTCATAATGCAAAAATTGAATATGCATTTGAAAAAGGGTACTTGAATTATATATATATATATATATATATATATATATATATATATATATATATATATATATATATATATATATATATATATATATATATATATGATGGATATAGAAATAAATCGTAAGAAAAAACATTTTTAGTTTGTATGATCTAATTGATTCTGAAAATTTCTACAATAATATTAGGTTGGTTTCTAATTTCCTATCCAATGTAGAACCCTTTTTATTGAATTCTTTTAAGAGGGAAAAAGAAAAATTTTCTTTTTAGATAAAAACTTGAAGTTTTGTTTATTTTTCTTCTTCTTATTTAATTTATAACACGTATTTATTTAAATTTAACAAACAATTTAATATTTATTTTTATCAACAAATATATCAGTTGATAAATCAAAAAATATATAATTACTAACAAATGGTAATACTAATAAATTTACCCACATATTTAAAAAATTCATGAAATGGTAATAGTAAAAAAATGTTAATATATATTGTATCAATAGAATTTATTAATAAAAATATCCTGTCAATAAAAAAAATTATAGATGGATTTTTTAATATATTTTATCAACATATTTATTACCAACAAAAAAGAATGTTATCTTTCATAACTAAAATCTTAAAAAGAATGGTGGTAGGTTCTATACCAATTAATAACCACATCGGTAATCTAACCACCTTAGTAATAATTAACAATGAAAAAATATAATTTAATAACGAATTTTTTTCTAAACATAAAAATGTCTGCAAATGATATTTTTAGACTTTTTTTTTTCTATCGACAAATTATGTCGTTAATTTAGTATTTTTATTATTGTTTAACTAGAAATTGTTATTAAACTTTCATCTTTTGTAAGTTAAACTTAAATTGTATATTCATTTATCTAAAAGAGTATAATTTATAATATATTTCCATTAATTTTAATAATGTACGTAAAGTTAAAAAAAATGTATTTAAGCAAAAGTCATTGTAAAGAAAAATCCTTTTTATAAGTTTATTCTAATAAAAGTTAGAGGTAACAATAATACAATCTCTAAAAACCATTTTTTTTTTAAATCTTTTTTGATTTTTAAGTTAAGTGTTGATGTTCAGTTTAGTCTTATTTTTAAAAGTGTAAACTTTTGGTCCTTATGATATGCAAAACGTATCAAATCAATTCTATCCGTTAACGATGTAAGAACGGCGTTAAATGTCCTTATGATGTGGCAAATAAGTTATCCAACGTGGCAAAATGATATGTCACAGGAAAGAAAGATATGTAAATTGGGAAAACTTTGGCTACCACCGCGACACCACGGTGACATCCTCCAACCCTCCATTGACGCCATTTGTTAGCCACCAACAACCACCATAGTCAACCCTTCATTAACGCCACTTGCCAGCCACCAACAACCACCATGGCCAGCCCTCCATTGACACCACTTGCCAGCCACCATTAATCAAAGGAACCCAAAAGGCAAAAATACAAATTCATGAAGAACAATCAAGAAACTAAATATCTTTCCTTTCAAACTAAATTATTCAAGGGAAAAAAACTAGCAGGATCAAATTCTCAATTCCTAAAACCCTAATCGCATAATCAAGGATCCCAAATCATTGCGCCACCACCTGTAGAGGAAAACAGAGAAAACTCAATCCCAAAATCATAATCGAAAACAAGAACAGAAAACCCCCAAATCTTCAAATGGAACCCTAAATCGAGAGATGCGCCAACAACGAGCACAAACCCCTATACTGCGAAGTTGCCAGAGTCGAAACCTTGCGATGATGCCACTGCTGCCACCCCCACGAACGAGGACCGTCACGCCGCAGAGACGAAGTTGTGTCAGCCTCCCTTCCCTACGTGAAGAAAGGAGAAGAGGAAGAATGGCTAACGCACCGCCGCGAGCCACTTGGAGAATACGAAGACGTCGTCAGAGTCACACCCTCTCCACACTGTCAGAGTCACGCCCTCTCCACGCCGTCATTGTCACCTCCAAATGTCCCAAGATTGGGTCTTTCTGCAAGAAGAAGAAGAAGATGTCACCCAGGATTGGGTCTGCGAGAAGAAGAAGAAGTCAGGTTTGGGAAAAGTTTCAGATATTACATTAAATGTCACGTCGACATTTTTTTATAGATAAGTTCCTCAGTAATTTCACTGATATCAATTTAAACACCGTTAGATTGATAGGACTGAAGTCAAACAAATTTGATAACATAAAAATCCAATGTCTACAATTTTAAAAGCAAGACTAAATTGAATATTACCATTTAACTTAAGAACAAAAAAATATTTAAACCTTTTTGTTTTTATGTTGGCACTGAACAATTTTTTTTTAAAGACATACTTTTCATATGTACATTGAAGCATCTAACAAACTTTATATTAGTCCTTACAGTTGGTGGTTGCTACCAACTATTTATATATGAAAAATTCTCCTGAATCAAAGGACAAGGGTTCTTGTCTTTAGTGGCCTTGATAAATGCATTTATTCCATAATTTTGTTTTAAAATACACATGTGCAACTTTTTTGTAAAGGTAAAAATATAAATTGACAATTTTGTTAATTTGTTATATTAATAAAGAAACAAATATTGTTTTAGTGACATGTAATAAAAGTGCATGGTGAAGGGTGGAGCAGCCTAATTAATTGTGAATGATCCACCTAATCAGTAGATTGAAAAAATGTTCAAACCACACACAATTCTCATTTCAACCAAACTTGTTCGTAACAACAAATTCTTCTAATTACCAACAGATTAAGTGTGATACAGTTATTAAATTCCAGTTCTTCTAAACGTGTTTATAGAAAGTTACCTTTCAATAATGCGTTGGAGAAAAAAAAATGTTAATTTACTATTTTTGTGGTCTCTCCTTCCCTCTTGAAAAAAAAATTTTATATATATATATATATATATATATATATATATATATATTTAAAACAAATTTACATAAATTGTATTTTAAAAAATATATAGCAAAATCCAGATTGCACAGACAAGATTCACGAACACCGGTATTTTATATAAACTTCATTGACTTATTTCAAATTTTCTGTATCTCGATTTTTTTGGTCCCGTTACATTGACTATCACAATTATACTATATTTTTTATTTGTATTTTTCTATAAATAGTTTTTGGTATTAAGTGAGTTATTGTATCTATTGACATATGATTGAATATTGTGTATTATTTGAAACAAATTATTTAAAAAAGAAGCTAAACAATTTTGACCATTGATATACAATGGGGAGTTATTTGTTTTTTACTGAGATGATTTTTACTTCGGAACATCTAATTGTTTTCTACATTTTAAAAAAAGTCTCAATTTTCATTTTCAAATGTTTTAATATGTATCAATTATGTATTTTTTTATGTCGTGTAAATTGTGAATATTGACTTATTAGGCGTGTTGTCATATGAATTTTTTTAGTATGTTAACATATAAATTGGGATTAGAGTGAAGAAAAGAAGAGAAATTGAGGATTTCATTCACAATAAAGTGAAACTGAGAAAGCAAGTTTTCAATGATAGCAAAATAAGTTCTATTGAAGATGGAAGGTGCATATGTGTTGAATATATATTATTTTATGTGTGGATTTTGAGTTTTTCTCAATGTTATTCTATTGTGATGATTGTATAATTGAAGGTTAGTATTTTTTTTTCTTTTTTTTGTGTTTAAATGTTGTGTTTCTTTGTAATTTTGTATGTAATGCGGTCGAGAACGTATTTGTTTATGAATCAACTGACAGTGGTAGTTTTTTATTATGTGTGATAGTGTTTTCATCATAGTTTCTCATTTAAAATTGGTTTGTCGATGTGTTTGTCGTATGGAATATAACATGTCTTATATACTTTAGACATTTTCATATTTAACAAGATTTTTTATATATATATATATATATATATATATATATATATGTATGTATGTATGTATGTATGTATGTATATGTATGTGTATATGTATATATTATTTGAGATTAACAAGTCATTTTTCAAAGTGGTGTTTCACCATGGTGGAAAGTTTGTGAATAATAGGTCATTGAAATATGTAAAAGAAAGTAGTATTTTGTCATGTGATCCAGACAAATGAAGCTACTTTGAGATTTTGTCCATCCTGAAGAAGATTAGTTATGTGAATGTTAATGAGTTGTGGTTTCAATAGGTGGAGGTTCTGTGTTGGAAAGAAGGTTGAGACTGTTATGCGATGACAAAGGTACATGTCATATGGTGAACTTTGCCACACTCAATGGTTAAGTTCACTTGTATGTTGTACAAATGGTATTTGAACCTCAAATAATAAATATGTGGGGATATTTTCCTCCCGAGGGTGATCGTAATGAGAGTGGTTTTATGGATGATGTTCATGTGGAAGAAAAAGGCGACTGTGAAGAAGATGTTCATTTGGAGGGTCAATCTGAGGTTGTTGTGGAAGGATAGGGCCAACTTAAGGTTGTTGTGGAGGGAGAGGGCCAACCTGAGGTTGTTGTGAAAGGTTAGAGCCAACCCGAGGTTGCTGTGGAGGGAGAGGATCTACCTCAGGTTGTTGTGGAGGGGGAGCGTTGAGGTCAGGGTCAAGATGACTTTGATCTTAGTAATTTGAATGAGTTCGAAGAGAGCGTTTTGAGTGAAGATGATCTAATGGATGTTAGTATTCATGAAGATGAAGTGGAAGATAAATTCTAGAAAGATAGTGTCGAAGTTGAAGTGGCTGGACCAAATGGGTCTTCCAATCGAATGGAATTTGTACATGATAGAGGTTTGTTTGACACTGGACGAGAATCTGAAAGTTTAGATAGTTTTGAATTTAGTAATTCAATGGATGAAAATAAATATCGATATGAAATTTTTTTAATAAAGCCTAAAAGTACGAAGAGTATAAATGAAAAGTAGACACATATTTCACTGAAAAAGAGACACATACTTCACTAAAAATGAATAATTTACTGAATCAATAAGAACTTATAAGTAGTTGGAAATTTTTAAAAATGGCAAACGAAGACTTTGTGTGAAATGTTGTAACGCAAAAAACAAATGTGAGTGATACGCTTATTGTTGTATATAAGTCTATAATTTATTTATTAATTTACATTTATGTAATATACATATATATATATATATATATAAACTTATCCAGTATATAGTTTTTATTTTTATTCTTCTTGAACTTTTTAAGATAAACATATTAAAAAGAATATGATAATGTTAATTTGGTCACAATTTTTAGGAATATTTTAGTTTCGTAAATTTTTTTTGATAAAAAGTTTTTTGACCTATGAATTTTTCTGATTCTAATGTGATTCATAACCAAAATATATGATAAGATTAAATGGTAAGGTCTACCCTCACCTCATTTTTATTTTAAATTTATTTGTTCAAATCCATCTTCCAAAGACCTAATGTTGGATTAAACATAATACTTTGAATATGCACTGCTTGTGGTGGTCCAGTTTAGTTGTTGTTGTTCTTCCCCTCAATCAGAGACACCCCTGAAAATCATCTTCTCATACGAGTGACCAAATTCAATTCTTCAAATGTTGTATTTGTCCGTATATACATACACTCTTGGGACACGTGCTCACTTTCACGTTTTCTCTCTCATGAGAGATACAACACAATACAAGTGCAACACAATCAGTCCAAAACTTAATATAAATGAGCTAGCTAGCTGGTGAGAGAGAGATTTACGTATTTAGACAAAAGGAAAAACTTCTTTTAACAATATTTTTTTAACAATTTTTTGACAATACATATGTGACATCTTGTAATTGGTCTGTTTTAAATATTTTTTAAATATAAAATTAAATAAACCAATAAAATAATGACACATATTCTGTTGTTAAAAAAGTGTTATCAAAATATCATTGTCCTAGTGCATAGAATTTATGTATATGGGAAAAAAAAATTTAATTATACATTTAAGTTTTCTTTCCTCTTTCCTTTTTTTCTCCTTCCTTCATATGATTTCCCTTTCTGCACCCTATAAATACCTCATATCTTTTGCTTTTTTTCTCTCACAACATATCATCCTTATTCATATCTTTCTTCTACTTTTTCTTCTTCTCTCCCAGACACCGACAACTACACAACATACACATGGAGTTCACCACTCTGTTGTGCTTCCTTCTTTCTTTCATATCTATTATTCTCCTCAACTTACTCATCAAATCCTTCTCCTTCTTCTTCCCTTCCAAAGTTAATACACAATTGCCGCTTCCTCCTGGGACCATGGGTTGGCCATATATAGGAGAAACCTTCCAAATGTATTCTCAAGACCCAAATGTTTTCTTTGCCACAAAAATCAAGAGGTTCCAAACAATTCCTTTCTCGATCTCATCAACCTTATCAATCTTGTTCAACAAAATGCTCACTTGCATTAACATAAATCCTTCTTCTTTGTTTTTTTCAATAGGTATGGTTCTATGTTTAAGTCACACATTTTGGGTTATCCTTGTGTGATGATTTCTAACTCGGAAGCAGCAAAGTTTGTGCTCACCAAAGCTC
Source organism: Vigna radiata var. radiata (assembly GCF_000741045.1). NCBI lineage: Eukaryota > Viridiplantae > Streptophyta > Magnoliopsida > Fabales > Fabaceae > Vigna > Vigna radiata. Next base: position 4,639,586 of record NC_028357.1, on the reverse strand, counting down.
AACTCTTCAAACCAACATTTCCTGATAGCAAAGAGAGGATGTTGGGGAAGCAAGCCATTTTCTTTCACCAAGGAGCATACCATGCTAACCTCAGAAGGCTTGTCCTTCGCACCTTCACCACCGAGGCCATCAAAAATTTAGTCTCTGACATTGAATCCATTGTCCAAAATTGCCTCAAATCATGGGAAGGAAAGTTGATCACCACTTTCCTCGAAATGAAAACGGTAAGCCCTCAAATCAGAGCACAGAGCAAAATCCTCTGTTTTAAAAAAGGGAAAGAAAATAAAGAATCCCTTTACAACTTGTTATTTCTGCTGTATATTTACCAAATAAAGGACGAGTTTTTCAAATTTTTTTTTCTTCCCTTGTTATCTTTTACAGTATACCATCAACGTGGCCCTGCTGTCAATATTTGGAAAAGATGAAAATCTGAATGCAGAGGTTCTGAAGCGATGCTACTACACCCTTGAGAGAGGGTATAACTCAATGCCCATAAACCTTCCCGGAACACTTTTCCACAAAGCCATGAAGGCAAGGAAAGAGCTTGCAGATATCGTGGCTCGAATAATCTCAAAAAGGAGGAAGACGATGCAAGAACACAATGACTTGCTGGGGTCGTTCATGAGTGAAAAAGCAGGACTCACTGATGAACAGATAACAGATAACATCATTGGTGTTATTTTTGCTGCTCGTGACACCACTGCAACAGTACTTACGTGGATTGTTAAGTACCTTGGCGAAAACCCCAGTGTCTTAGAAGCAGCAACGGTAAGCATATGCCTCCTAGTCTTTCTTCAACTAAGTGTTGTTTAACCGAGACACCTAATGACAGAAAAAAAAAAACATTTTTTTAATGTTTTTTAAGAGTCTAGTTTAGACCTTTTATGACAAATAAATGGAAGTAAGTCAGAAAATCTGGATTGTGGCTTGGTTTGGTGACTTAAAAAGTTGTTGGTTATGACTTTTGTAGGAAGAGCATGAGTCCATATTAAGGTGCAAAGAAGAAAGTGGAGAAGAAATGGGCCTGAATTGGTCGGACACAAAAAATATGCCTGTGACATCCAGGATCATACAGGAGACTCTAAGAATAGCATCAATTTTGTCTTTTACCTTCAGAGAAGCTATAGAGGATGTTGAATTTCAAGGTCAATAACCAAATCTGATAAGATACCCATTTCTCTTGTTTTTTTCTTCAATATACCAAATAATTCTTCTCTATTCCTTGTTTGTGATTTTGTGTTGGGGGAATACATTTGTTCAGGGTATCTCATACCAAAAGGGTGGAAAGTATTACCACTTTTTAGGAACATCCACCACAGTCCTGACAACTTCAAAGAGCCAGAGAAGTTTGATCCTTCAAGATTTGAGGTAAGTATTATGCAGAGAAAAGAACTTATGCATTATTCTCCATCTTGTTGTTTTTCACTTTGCTACATGTGATTCTTCTAAGGTCAGAGTTTGAACAGATTCTGTTAAATTATTTTTGTAGGTGGCTCCAAAACCCAATACTTTTATGCCATTTGGCAATGGGACCCATGCATGTCCTGGCAATGAAATAGCCAAATTGGAGATGTTGGTGCTTCTACATCACCTGATCACAAAGTACAGGTTGGCAATCTGGTTTATTACCAAACACAATCTCGTTGTAACCCTTTTCAGGGTATGCAGTGATGAGAGACATGTTCCAAAATTAGAATGTTTTGAATGATTCTAAGTGTAGTTGCTATTATTGTTATGCAGGTGGTCTACAGTTGGTGCAAAAAATGGGATTCAGTATGGCCCCTTTGCTCTTCCACAAAATGGATTGCCCATCACATTATATCCCAAAAAATAAATATCATTCAAATATAGAGTGGAGCCATACTAACCATAGCTGGAAGCAACTTCTTCCATATGGAAATAATCATTCTAAATACAGTACAATTTAGATTATATAAAAAATAATCCATTCTTCTCTCTAATTCTTTTGAACAAAAGACAATGGAAAATGCTTATTATGGTATGATCAGCAAAAGAAAAGGACCCATTTGTATTGTACAGAAGTAGCTCTTAGTAAGACTGTCATTTTTTTTCTTAGGTTTACAGTTTTCCTCTTTCATCCTTAACTCAAGTATTTGGAATGAAAAATAAATTCTCCAGTATTTTCATTATTTATGTTTTCTTCTTAAGTATTATTTGCAATGTAGATAGGATATTCATACGAATATCGGACACATTATGTAGATATATGGATACTTTAATCTGTGTCATTTCCGAGCAAGGAAATACAAATCTATATATTAAATTATTATGAATCATTTAAATTATTTATATATATTCGAAATCATTTATAAATAAAATTAACCAGATATAATAATATAAAATTATTATAATCTAATACAAATTAAGAAAATATATTATGTCAACACTTATCAGGCACGTGTCATTAAATTTGTGAGACTTAGCTGCTAGAAAAGTAATCTGCATAGAGTGATCCTTATCTAACTTTTAAAAGTATGAGATTAAGTATTTAAGAAAACAATTAAATGCTGCATTTTTTTTATATATTTAGTTTACGGTTTTGTCTTGATAATACTTTAACGAAGCTTCAAAGTTAATTAAGAAATCACATAAAAATTAAATATAACAGTGCTTTTAAGTTTTATTTTAATTACTAATTTAAAAATTAATATAAGTATTGTATATTTGAAAAAAAGTAGCTGGCAATCGCAATATATAGTTTTTTTTTATATGTTTGTACTGTTTTAATAAATTAAAAGAGTTGTTCGGTACTTAAAACTTGTATTTATCTTTCCAAAGAAGGTATATTGCAAACTTTTGTCAATAGTTTTAATTAAAGATATTTTACTTTCATTTTCCTTCCTTTGTTATCTATAATAATTTTGTTGTGTGTCTCATATTCTCCTTGTATGCTTTCGTTGATCTGATGGAAAATGAAAGAGTAAAATAAAAAAAAAAAAACATTTTAAATTAAGTGTAAAAGAATGATAATTAAGATAAATTTATTTGTTACTAAAAATTTATTTACTATTTTTAGTATTAATTTTATAATTAATGTTATTTCTAATATGCAACTAAAAAATATACAAAATCACGTATTATTTTGCTATGGATGTTATGTGCACTTTCCATCATGCAAAAATATTTTCTTTCTTCTTATTTCTTTTGGGATCTTGATATTTTGATAATATTTTAACAATTTTTTGACACATATATATCATAACTTTATTGATTTGTTTAAATTTATATATAAAACATATTTAAAATAAATCAATCCCAAACTATCATGTATGTCTTATATAAAAGTTGTAAAAAAAAATTATTAAAAGAATTTTTTCCTTTCCTTCGTACAAATTTTCACGCATTTATGAAGCAAATAATAACTCCTCTTCACGCACATATGTCCCTTCCCTTCCCTGTCAACCCTGGAAACAAATACATTATTATTCTTTATAGAGAAACAATGATAGTTAAAATAAAAGTAAATATATAATAAAAAGATTAAAAAAAATATTGTAAAAGCATACAATTCTATCATTATTGTGAAAAGTAGAACGTAAAATTAGCCTCTGAGCAGTGGGAGATATTTGTGTGTTGCGCATTTTACAAACAGTATGCATTCAAAGATTCAAAATTTGACCAATATTTAGTACAATTGATAACGTTGTGAATCAAGCAACCTTCGGTTTCCTTCTGCTGAAACATATGTCTTTTCATGTTATGCTACACATGGTAGCTTCTTCTGTCGTGAATGTGCTAAGTTTCAGTCAACGTAATAACGTACAAGTCCTTATCTATTGTACAAGCAAATGTATAATGAATTATGTTTACTAATAAATGAAGATTTTTATTATATTGAAGTAGAAAGGGCATTCAAACCAATACAAAATGCATCAATCTGAACAACAAAAAACACAACACGTCTTCCAGTTCTTGTAGTTGTTCAATACGTAGATGTTTTAGGTTAATTTTTTCAGGTATAACGCGGAATATGTTTGAAAAATGAAGAGGTTAATCTTAAATTTGTTGGAGTTGTGAGTTAGATTAGAAGGTGGTCTTAGCTCCATAAGTTACTGATAACGTAGGCACACCTCATCACCTATTTCATTCATGCAGTTTAATTTGAAAGTCTCTGGAATCAGTAGTTTGTGTATGAACAAACCACGGCACCGCAAGAACCTCGAATCTCCCAAACAAAACAACATCGTGACATTTATCCTGAATTTCGGGAACAAAAGTGGAAGAGGAAGAAATACAGGTTATACATTTGGTTAGGTTTGGTTTTAGAATTAAAAACAAAATACACAAATTAAAACTATTTCAATCTCATGTCGTTGAGATAATATAAGTTATTATCCCTTTTGGAATTCAGAGTTATGTAGGAGGCCATGAAGATGAGACCACAAAGAAAGAGTTTTATGATTCAATTTTCATTCTTATATTCAATATATATATATATATATATATATATATATATATATATGTATGTATGTATAAAATTTTATTTTACTAAGTAACAGATGTACTTGTATTTATGTTTGTACCTTTTTTTTTATTTACCATTTTAATATTAATAAATTAATTTTATAAAAGATAAAAATCACAACAAAATAAATATAATATGATATTATAAAATATTTAATATAAAAGATTATAATTTTTTAATATTAAATATTTAGAAAAAATATTATAATTATGTAAATATCAAATAAAAATGTCAAATAACAATGGGAGAAGACTAGAAAAAAACTATATAGAATATTATAATTTTAGATATAAATAAAATTTCATGATAATCAAAGATCTATTATTAATTTTGTACAGTTAACAAAGTTAAAAAAATATAAAAATTTATAAAAAAAAATTCAAGTTTAAAAATACTTTAATCTTTAATTTATAAAAAATATTTTTTTTACACTCCAATAAAGATTATAATACATCATTTGAAAGAAATTGCACAAAAAAACAAAATTAATAATAATTCAAAATTTAAACAAAAGCTTTTCATGTTTTAAACTTCAATAGATGTTAAATGATAATAAACAAGTTTGTGATAATGACACTAAATTATTATATATATATATATATAATAACATTTTATATACAATTCTATTACAAGAAAATTGCATATTATTGGTAACACAATCTATCGATAATAGCAAAAAATTATTAGTAAATCATGTTTATCAACAAATTATTTGACCAAAAATTGATCAATAAATTTTATGGATAAATGAAGAAAATTTGTCATTAATTGTCAATGAGTACAAATCCATTGGTAAATGTTCATGAGTAAATATTTATTAGTAATTAGTGACAAATTATAGTCATTGGTAATATGCATTAGAAAAATACAAGATTGGTTTCCTTCTTTTCCTCTTCCTCTTCATCTTCATTGTCCTTTTTCTTCTTCATCTTCTTCCTCTTCTCCTCATAGGGTCATCATTGTCGTATTGCCACCACCACTACCTTCATCTCGTCATTCTCTGACTTCTCTGGCTCCTATTTCTCTTCCCCTTACTCGTCCTCTTCATCTTCCACCTTCTTTTCTAATTCCAAGAATCATCGTCGTGCTTTTGTGTCAAAGTCGCATCACTAGGGTGCATCCTCTTGCTGCGTCATTATCGAAGTACCAACAGATAACTATCGAACAACTATTATGTCACCATCAAGCCACTAGTAACTCACCATAAAGTCTTCACCCCAATAATTGTAATGATAAGTTGTCAATAAACATATGTATTGACAATAAAATTTATAATTTAATGATAAAAAAAAGTGTGTAGCAAAAGAAAATATATAAGAGAAGCAAAAAGTGTGTAGTAAAAGACAATATGCTAGAGAAGCAAAAAGTCCATAGCAAATGAAAATATGTGAGAGAAGCAAAAAATGTGTAGCAAAATAAAAAATATTGGATTTAATTTATTTTCCGTTCATATCTGGACATTTATGTTCATATATTTATATTCTATTTTTATACTTATATTCCATTTTTATATTGCTCTAAACAGCTATATATATTAATTGTAATCTCTCCTTATCATGAAATAAGATACAAAATTTTCATCCTTTCTTTTCTCATAACATGATATCAGTTAATTCTTGATCATGTGGCTTTTGTATTTGCTCCATTATTTGAAACAACCTCTACCACAACCAGTTCCTCTGTCTTGTGACAATCAATCTGTTATACAAATTGCACAAAATCCAACCATGCATGAGAGGACAAAGCACATTGAAATTGATTGTCATCTCATAAGGGATAAAGTTCATGCTGGTGTAATTAAGCTCCTGCCTATTTCTACTTCATCACAACTTGTAGACATCAATACTAAAGCTTTGCATCCAACACCATTTCAATCTTTGTTGTCCAAGCTGAGCATTAAGGATATATATGCTGCAGTTTGAGGGGGATATTAGATTTAATTTATTTTCCGTTCATATCTGGGCATTTATGTTCATATATTTATATTCTGTTTTTATACTTATATTCCATTTTTATATTGCTCTAAACAACTATATATATATATATATATATATATATATATATATATATATATATATATATTATATATCAATTGTACTCTCTCCTTATTATGAAATAGATACACAATTTTCATCATTTCTTTTCTCATAACAAAAAATGTGAGAAAAGCAAAAAGTGTGTAGCAAAACAAAAATATATATGTGAGAGAAGCAAAAGTGTATAGCAAAAGAAATAAGTGTGTGTTTCTAAGGACGAAACACAACTTTTTATAATAGTTTGATGACAAAAACATATTTAATCCTAAATATTGATATATACTTATATATTAATTTTCACTGTGTTTTTTTATCAATTTTAAAAAAGTAATAATAAAATTATTTAAGATTTTCTATCATAAAAAAACTAATATGTACAAAAAACTATCAAACATACAACACGTATTCAACAAAACTAAAGGAGACATTTATTCACAGTCATTATTGAGTTCCCTAAAAAAATTACAATAACAATGAGAATGAAAAGTTTAGCAAAATAGTCTCAATGTAGCTACCAATTGAATATAAATTTTCCTCACATGAAATCCACAATAAAAGATGAAGAAAACCTTTGTTTTTTTTTTTATCAACAATGCAACCCTTAACACACACAACTTTGTCACTAAAGATGAAGACCTACATCAAAATAGTTTTTTGTACAGGGAGAAGTGAGTAGGAGAAAGTTGGCTTTGAAGTTTAAATGAGATTTACTTTGGACCTATTATGGTAAGATTTAAGATAATTCTTTTACGTCCTACCATAGTAAATCCAACATAAATATACTTTTTTTATTTACAAAAAAGCCACCACACTTTTTTTTTGCATGTATCATTTATGGGTCAGATGTAAACTAATTAACATAAATAGCTATTTTGTGTTATAATGACTTTGAACCTATGATAACTTATCAAATTCTAATCCATTGAATCCTAAATAAAAAAACTATGCATTAAGATCAAAAGTCTTAAGATTACCATGGAAACATGTTTTACCCTAGAAATAAATTCCATTTCGTATTCAATTTTACTTTTAAATTCAAAAGACATTTTCAAACACCTCAAGAATCACAAGCAAACCATGAGTGATCAAACCACAACAAGTATTAAGTACAAAAATTAAATACCGATATATATATATATATATATATATATATATAGTGTTTCTGAACTATGATTAGGGTTTGTTTGTGATGATTTTTCCCTTCTAAGATTAGAGATTCTTGTTATAAGATAGGGGTTTCTTGTATTGCAATTGTTATTGTGATGCGCTCTCAAACTTGCACTACAACTCACACTATAAAGAAAAATAAAAATGGAAAATAGCAAGTCAGCTTACCAACCTACTAATTGTGGGATGAGTTGCAGTTTTTAACTCATTTTCTCCATTCATTTTGACCAGGCCTGACTCAATTTTAGTAGGTCAGCAACTGGGCAACCAAAATAAGTTGGGTTGATCCATTTTAACACCCTTACACAAAAACAAAAGCAAAATAAAAGAACCTCAATCATGAGACTAAACAAGCAAAATACATAACACAAATGTCTTAAGCAATTAAACAATTAAACTAAAGCACTCCCATATTCCAGCACCAAGAATACTCACACTTGGATGCATAAACTGGATACATAAAAAACATACAATTAATTCTAATAAGATTATAAAACTATAAAAAATGAGGGTAACCTTCAAATAAAAGATTATGGTTCCTACTTTGAAATTTAATAAAGAGATGCATGCTCTAATGATGGCGAGCTTGCAAAGAGGACGAATGAAGTAAAGGTGGCACGCAGTGGCCAGGGTTTGATGTCTTTGCTTTGAAGCTAGCCAAACTTGGTGGATCATAGTGAGGGAAAGTGGTTTATAACGCTAGTGAATTGAGGGATGAAACTAGATTGTGTCTAGCACTATAGTGAGTTATAAGAGCGAGAGGGACAACCACTACTATGAGTGTGAGAGCTGGAGGAAAGTACAACGCAACAAGGAGATAAGGAGAGGAGAGACTTTGAGGAGATAAGGAGGTGAGTGAGAGTGAGAGTGCATCGATGCTATAGAGAGGAAGAAAACAAATATGAGAAGGATGAAGTTGAGTGTGATAAAATGGAAGATATTATATGAGTTATAATGATGAATCAACATAGTATATATGTATGTTAAATTTAAAATAATATAATAAATTTTTATTTTATTACAAAATTGTCATCACTCCTATTTATTATGATGGTTATAATGATACCGACATAAAAAGTCTTGTATTTATTATAAAATTATCACCACTACTTATTATGGAAGTTTTAGTGACAGCTATCATAGAAAATCTAATCATATTTACAATTTTTTCATTACTTCATTTATTATTATAGATGAATTATAATTACCATAAGTGATGTTAAAATTCAATTTTTACGCTGTTAGTCTTCTCTTAAACTTTGAATGATCTATTAACCCTAACTATGGTTTGTACCAAGAACTCATCCAATAAACTATATGAAAAAACAAAGAACAAAAGATAATTCAAAAAAAAAAAGAAAAAGAAAAAACAAATAACAAAGTGAAAAAGATAAAAATATTAAATGGTTTCCTACTATTATCTATTTGGAAAATGATATTTTAACACTAATTTTTTTATACCATTTTGACATTGCACACGTGTCAAAATGTGGTTAGACGATTACAAATTAAGAAAAAAAACTTTGGTTTAGCTCTTTCAAATATGCTCTTGCCTCAGTTTTTTTTAATTTGAAATCATCCAACCACATTTTGACAGGTGTACAGTGTTAAAATGGTATCAAAAATTGGTGTTAAAATATCATTTTTTATATCTATTTAGCACATCCAAATTTTACTACTTATAAGGAACAATTACACTTGATTTTATGCCATAAAGATGAACAATAAATTGAAACATGTATCCTATAAAAAAACAGTAATTATATATAAGTTGGGATCCGATTTAAGAAAGAAAAAAAAATGGAACCAGTTGCATTGGTTCAAAATATTCATTGATTTTGCACTACCCAGTACTCTGTCTAACCAAAGAACAATTCAAAACAATTGAATGTAATACTTTACAAATTTGTAAGACTTTGTTTTGAGATTAACTGAATATGCAAGCTAATTTCTCTAATGCATTATAAGTTGGTTAATTCAACGCAGTGGACAGAGGGATATACCAACTCTGTACCCTAAAAAGTCAAAATATGTTTTTATTCGGAAAAGTCCCCTAAAGAACATGCAACACAAATAATTGTTGAAAGAATCTTACCATGGCATAAATTGTTCCATGACTTTGATACAAAAATTAAGACTTTTTTTCCATCATTTTCACACTACCCAGCACCAAATGCAAGGATTGAATCTACAATTTGTCATTATCCACTGATATCATCACAAACTATGTTGAATGGTGTCACTTTCAGAAGTGTAACTAGTGAGATATGAATGAGAGGGGGGATGCATATCTACCAAATCAAAACGAAAACTAAGTGTCTTATTTTTCTATTTTCCAGAAGCACACTTACACATGGCTTCATTCAAAACCTCCTTTTCAATATACAAATATAGAAAAACACTTTTCTTTAGGACTTCCTCAAATCTTAGCCAAAACATGCTTCTTTTTTTTTTTTTAATGCAATCCACTTTTATATTTACTAAAATAAGTAAAACACCATCTCATCATAAAAACTAAATCGTCTTTTCAACCTTTTTACTTTTGCTTTTCGTTCTATTTATAAATACAAGTCCTACTATTATTTTTAAGAATTCCTGCTTTTACGATTATTTTTTAAATTGTAAAGAAGTTATACTTTTAAACTTGTGTTTTTCTTCCTAAAAAAAGTTAAGAAGTCGTGGATATACCTTAAATGTGGAAAAGTTCCATTCAAATGAAAATCATCATTATTTGCCACTTGGCTCATTCTTAGTAAAAGCATGCACCCAACACATATTTGCATTTAGATTGAGCCCCATGCAATCCACCTCAGCTTTCAACTTCGAAGTTTTATTTATAATAAAATCGTGCTTTAAGTACTTATTGAATTTTAGTCATTTTTAAAATATCTATTTTCGTAAAAGAATAAGACAATTATACTACTTTTCTTCTAAAAAAAAATACAAAAGTGATGACTTTAAGTTCTGCATCTCTAATAATAAGTGCACAAGTGTCTCACTTGTGATATGGCTGAAATAACCTAAACCCTAAAGATGTTGAAAGAAAAAATATGTCATCCACGACTCCTATGCATGTATACACTTTTGTTTTTGTTTATCCAAAATTAAGAGTGACGAAATAGATGATTTATCTTGTTTGAACTTATTGTTTCATTATTGAGACATAAAAATTACAATAGCATAGACTAATTCGATTACTCAGGACTAGGTCGAGGATTCTTGTCTATCACAAAAAAAAAAAAAAAGATTATTGACTTTATATGTCTCGTGAACCATTCGGTTATCTTAGACACTCCATATTCTTGACTTGGCATGGGTTCTGAACCGTACAATAGTCGTCCGCAATCCTCATTAGGGGCTTCTGACGCTCGGCTTATATAGACAGTCAATTATTAAATTAATTTATAAACTTATTTTTATATTTTATTATTTTAAGTTTTTTTAGTTAATACTTTTAATTAAATAAATTGAAAAAAAATATTGGTCACATATCACATTACTTCATGTTTTTAAATAGCCAATGGATCCATTGATCCAAAGCTTCTAAATTTTTACAGTTAACTATAAACCATTAAGTGGATTATGTGATGTCGTGTTAAATAAGTTTTGATAAACTGAACACATGTCGATTTAATAGTCTAACATGTACTCAACCAGCAAAGAATCTCATATTTGTGTGACCGAGAAGTAATTGGTCATACACTTCATGACAATCAATAATTTTAACTTTATTTATAAAATTATATTATTATATATTTGTATAAATTTTTTAATCTTAACATATAATATGTTAAAAGGTCAATTTACTTAACTAAATCAATTATACCATTCTTATTTAAATTTAGTTAGTTTTGCATTCGAAATAGATTCGGAATAAAAATATTAATTTATAAATGACAACTTAATCATGCATAAATTAATATAATTTGAATTTTGAAAAGAATAAAAAAAAATGTAGTTCAAGTAATACTTTGATTTGATTTCCTAAAATAATATCACGTTCATATTTGTGATAATAGAGATTAGGGTGAATTCCTCAATATGATTTGGAAGAGAAATACAATACTTAATGTTAAATATTTAATTTAGAGAATGAGTTTAAAGAGTGTGCCAAATAAGGATAATCTCAAATGTAAAATTATACTAGTACGAGTTGTACAAGTCAACCTTGACTTTAGCATAGAATTCAATTTATACTTTGATCAAACATAGACACAGACATAGACATAGACATAGACATAGATACAAACATATAGACATACACACAAAGAGACGATGAATATTTTATCTTTATATAGTGTTCTACTTTCTTATTTTTATCTAATGTGAAACTTTGACTCACATTTATATTTCCAACAAATAGTGGTTGCCTAAGGAGACAAAGAACTATTTCAAAGATTTAAGTAGTTTTATTTGAAAATAGAGTGAATCCAAATATACTTTCGTACGTCAATGAATTGAAGTTTCCATCTTTTTTGATGAAAGAAATTAGAACTAAAATCAAATGAGTGCGTATATAAGTTTGAAACTCACAATTCTCAATGTCGCAGCTGTAGAATTTAGGTGTTGAATCTCAATCAAATCATTTTCTAAACTTATTTACATGGGACACGTACATTCGCGTGTGTTTACTTTTCTTTTTTATTCCAACTAATTATTTCAAATAAACAAAGTCAAATAAAATATTATTTCAAAATATAAAAATAGTAATCATTTATGTATCAAAAACCCTTTATTAATATTGCACATTATATATATGTAAGTTTTATTATCTTGATGACTTAGATATACCATTTAACTTTTCTATGAAGCAATTTTTGTTATGGTAAATAAATATAAAATTAAAATTGAAAGGTAATAACCAAAGCCTATATCAAATAATTGAAAATGAAAATTGAAGAAAAATAAATGAGTTAGTTGAATAATAGATTTTTTCATTTATGTCCAAAACGATATTTTTTTATGGCACATGGTAATTTTTTTTTTTAAGTTGCAGGAATCTAAAGCGGGTGATATTCTAATTTGCTCCCCACTAATGGTTATTTTATGTAATAAATTAATTTAAGACCATAAGAAAAGCTAATCAAACACGTACCGTTTGAATTAATCGATCATTTATCCATAATAAGAACTAAAATTTCAATTAGAAAAACTAACTTAAAGGAATTTTAAAAAAATAATTAATCGCTATCTTTATGGAAAACATAAATACTAAATAATAAAAAAGCTTAAATATGATTTTAATTTATATAAAATTAATATATTTTGATTATGGTCTTTATAAACTATTTTTCTTTGTTTTTCAATATGATAAAATTTGATTTTTTTTTTATTTTTCAATTCTTATAAAATATGTTAATTTTGACTTTATTCACTTTAAATTATTTTATTTTCTTCATCATACTGAAATTTTAAATCATCCTTTTTAATTTTAATACTCATTTCAAACATGTATATTTGATTTCATCCAGCAATTATTTTAAATTGCACTTTCAATCTTTCGCATTGCAAAATAAATAACATTTATTTTTTTTGTATATTAGTTTTTGAAAACTAACACATCTTAATATTATATTACGACACTTGTAATAATCATTTAATATTGTTCAATTGATAAATAGTTAATAGTGTTATATAACAATATGGAAAAAAATTGATAAGTTTTAGATAGAAAGTTATCATAAATAAATTTGTTTAAAAAAATTAAAAGGAAAACTGATTTATTTGAGATTATTATAATACAATAAAGATATTAATCATAAAAAATAAGACATAATTGCCCAGCCACGCCAGCAATACGTGGAATGTGTAGCAACACGTGTACCACAAATAAATATGTTGAGCGGTAAGTCAAAACAATCCTATTTGTTTCCATTTTCTAGAACAATCAAAATGGATAATCTAATTCATCCATCGTGAGTTTAACTCGCATGAGTCGAGTTTAAATGAGTAGGGCTAAAATTTGATTCGCATAAAAAAATATAAATTTTTCAAATCTAACCTAATCCAAATCCATAATAAACTAGATTAGTCTGCAGATTATAACCCATTTTGACAGCTCTATCATTTTCAATCACCTCTTCTAAAATGAATTTTATATAAAATATAATATAACAACATAAAAAGAAATAAAACGCTAATCTCATTCAGTTTTTAAACTACACAAAGCCAGAATAATAATTATTCTGACTTGCACAAGGCATTTCTGACTCATTGAATGTGGACCAGTTTGATATGAAGGCCGTTTTTTTCCAGATCTCCATAAATTTTCACCTACACCCACCCCCCATAAATTTTCTCCTGTACCCTCAAGATTTTTAATTATTTTTTGGAATTCTTTTTTAAACTGTGCAATCTAAAAATATATTTTTTTCTTCAAAAAAATATTTACAAAGTTTTTTAGATTACACGTAAGAAATAACTTCCTCATTTTATAATATGGAAGTCAATTGACTTCTGAATTAAAGCTATTTTTCTCATAATCATGTTCAACTTTTGGAAATAATTTTTAAGTTAATCCTAAAGTATTTTTTGACTTATAAATAAGACAATTTAAAAATTACATAATTCAAAAATCATTTTTAAATTTATACGGAAATGCAGGGGAAATATATATAGAGGTGCAGGAAGAAACTCTAAAGTATAAATCCATTTGAACAAAACTCAATTTCCTATAGCCCTTTTAAGCGCAAAATCTACACCAGGCAATTTAAAAGGCCCAATATGATTGAAAAAAAGACAATTGTTTCCTCTATTTCGTCAAATTTCTTTCTGCACTCAATAATACCAGGAAAATATTAAAATACCCTTCAGAAGAGAGAAAATATTAAAAGAACTCACTCCGAAAAGTTTTTTTTTCCAGATAATGTTTCTTTTGTTACGAAATTCGGAACACATTTCATACAGCAACTTTTTGAAAAATCATTCCCAAAGGCTCGTTCAAAACAATTGAAAAATTTGTTTCAAAACAATGTGTTCCAAAATATATTTCATGTTCTGAAAAATTTTATTTCAAAAATCTCGTTTCATAAAATTCATTCCGAATATTTTGTTTTCAAAATGTTATTTGGAAATTCTGTTCAGGAATTAATAATCGAAAGTCCTATTACAATAATGAAGTTGTCATTTTTTAAAATTGATGGGTACAGGAAGGAATTAATGGGGTGCATGAAGCAATTGTCTTTGAAAATTATATGTAAATGACCCAACAGAAGAGCAAATTACTAATAGACACTTCTTAGAAAGTCACTCCTTCTCCTTCTGTCTTTGACCCTTGACTCTCCCCTACATATGTCCAATTTTTTTTCCAACTTCTAATCCATTTAATTAAATACATTAGGTTAGGGAATAAAAATTAATCAAATAAGAAATATGTTATTATTTAATATTTATGTATTATATTGATAGCATTTTTTTTATAATTTTTGAGATTTGACTATCTCTATATCAAATTTTCACACAATTATTTAACTACCAAACACGAACTTAAGTATATCTCAGTTTTAATTAAATTTTACTATTTATTTATTTAGTGAATTAATAAAAATAAGATATTACTAATAAATAATGTTTTTTCTATTTGTTTATTATATTTATTCATATAACTGATTTCATTTTTTTTTTCATTTTGTTTTTTCTTTCTATGTGTAACAACCTAAATTAGTATATCACGTCCTACCAATGTTATCATTAAATAATAATTACATCATAAAATATACATATAATATATTTATAATTTTCAAAAAAGTGTTTTAAAATTTTTCATATTACATTCTTAGGAAAAACTATGAAATATGATAATATTTACATATATACCTTCTATTTTGAAATTTCTAAAACCATAAATCTCACTCTTGTTTTCCAATCACATGCATGATTGTTTTATTTATGTACAATATACTATTTATATATAGATATCATAACACCACAAAACTATATAAATCAATATCATTATCAATCTAGAAAACTAAAGCTCAATCATACAAACATAACTACTCTAGCAACAATTTAACATCAACCCATATATCATAAATTTAATTTAACAATAAACTTGTTTTAAAAACAAAATTCATCATCAGCTTTAAATTAATAATTAACAAGAATTAAAATGTCTATCAAATAATATACTCCTCATAGCTCAATCATCATAACACAACTCTCATGACTCAATCATATACATAGACACTTGATTCCACTTCTTGTATCTTGAGCAAACTCAAACACTTTGCACTTGTCTCTCAAGAGTTATGACTATATATTTACATTGGAACACTAGCCCTTTTTGAGTATGGTCATTAGAGGTGGCAAACTAACCCATGGCCCCAGGGCCAACCCCAACCCACGGTTGAAAAAGTCCTATTTTAAGAAGCCCCTCAAGTAGGGAACCAGAAAAAAGTCCTAACCCCTAAAACCCTCTCTCAAGTGGGTTAGGGTCAAGGTTAAAATGGGTTTAGCCCACTCTAAAACTTAATTAAATTTTAACCCCATTCTAAAACTTTAATTAAATTTTAGAAATAATATAATTTATATATACATAATTTATTATAATTTTACTCTCTCTCGTATTATAAATATTATATATTATATTATATTAAATCTTATTATTATAATAATAAATATTTTTTCTAACGTTTGAATTTTATTGTTATAATATTATTATTATATTATTATAAAAAAGTTGTCAATTAATTATATATATAAACTTTTTCAAAACATTATTTTTCCATAAAATAACATTGGTTAGTTTTGAGACAGTTGGTGTACGTTTTAAATACTAATGCAGTATTTTTTTTTTTAAATGATTACGTTTGAAAAATAGAAAAGTAAAAATAATTATTTTCCATAAACTAAAATTAGCTTAAACATTATTATCTTATTAAATATATATTTTAATTAAAATTATTATCTTATTAATTTCTGTTGGTAATATTTTGTAAATTAAACATTATTAATNATTTAATTATTTCTAAAACTTACTATTTTGATAAACTAAAAAATTATTTTTAACATAAAATTATTTATAAAATTAATAAAAAATATTTATGTTCATTTTTATTATTATGATAATAATGTTCTTTTTATTTTTTCTTTCAAAAAAAACTCAAGCACACATAGATTTTAATTAAAACAATTTATAGTCATTATTGAATCACAATTAATATTAAATAATCATATATTTTAAAAATATCTCTTTTTTTAGTTTCCAATTCTGGATGTATACAGTATCTCTTTTTTTTTTTTTTCTCTTATTGGACATATCTGTTTTCAAATATGCAATAATTATAGTAGGCAAAATTACTTTTTCTCTGATTGAGTTTGTGTGCTTCATAATTTAAAATTTTCAAGTTATAACACTTAATATAAGTGTTTCTTTTCTCTGTAAAAATACAATTTATTGTTGAATGTTTAATTTTTTTTGTAAAAAAGAAAGCCCATGGATTGATTATGACCCACAGGGTTTTGGGGCTTTTTAGCCCTAGAGGCTTTTTTGGTCCTGTGGATTTTTTTGGCCCTAACCCACATGGGCTAGGGTCAGGACCTATTATAGGGGTCTATTTGACAGGTCTAATGGTCATAATAAATTCTTCAAATATGCTAGATCCGGTCTTATTTCATATTGAAGTTCTAAATGGTGTGAATCTCTTTCCACTAATATTAGTAGAGTTAAGATAGTTTCTATAAAAACCCTCTCATCACACCACCTAACATCATCTTATATATAGTAGTTTCTTCTTAGGAATCATTTCATTCACAACATTCACGCAAAACATATATTTCAATTAAAAATCTTTAATATAAACAAAATCTCATTATTTTGTCTCAATTTGTATTTACAAAAGCAACAAAAAAAGACCAGAAGTAAGAGACCAAAAAAGTCTATTTACAAAAACATTCAACGAGTTAAACCAAAAGCAACAAAAAAAAAGAATTATTTAGTTAAATTGTAGTGTTATTTTTGTTTGAGAAAAAAAAAACTTAAAACAAAGTTATTTTCAACTTTATTTTCCCTTAAGGGAAAAGTATTCCACTTAAGCAAAAATCTGGTAGAGAGTAGGGGCTAGGTCTTTGTTATATTTTCCTTGAACGAAAATAATATGTTTGAGTGAAAATATAAAAGATCTCACCATTTGCAACACAATAAAACCAGTTCCAAAACTCTCCAATCACTGTTTCTAAATAGATATTACAAATAAAAAAATTGTTCCATCATAACCTAGTTGAGACACTTTTACCTAATCCTATTTCTATCAAAATAGTTCCAAACAATCACTATACAAACAGAGTATAATATCACAAACACTTATCACAACTTTATTGTTATTACCAAAAATTTCAAATAATAATATTCTAAATTTTTACTAGCTTTCCAAACTTCAAAATAAATATCTCTTAAAGTTAAACTTCTATAAACTAGCACAATCATCTCCTTTTCTTTTTAAGACCTAGTGTAAAGTATTTAAATGATAAAAGTTTAGTATAAGATATATTAAGTTGAGAGGATCATTGTTGAAGAAAAAATGACACAAAACACGAACAAAGATTTCCTGAGGCATGTAGAACACTGTCCTTAAGGATACCATGACTTGCGGAAGGTTACATTTGCACCTTACGGTTTGGTCAAAAACCGTTCCACAAAATCTACTTTTGATTCTTGCGAACAAGGGCATCCTATTTTGCATCCACAATCTTCAGAAGCAATAATTTTTGCAATACAGGATTTACAACAACCCCTCATATATTGCAAAAGCTGTGAAAGAAAGATAAGAATAATTATCCTAGGTTTTATAAGATGCAATGCATCAGAGTTGGTATAGCAAGCTATATTAACCAGTCATAGATAAAGAAACTTAACACACAGAGTAGTTGGTATGGCAAGCTATATGAACCAAAGACACTTGAGTGTGTTAGACGTTTATCAATCACAATATACTCCTACAATCCTTATATTGTTGTGATGCGCTTACTAAGCCATGCATCTGCTCGATATTCATGAGTGCTATAGAGATCATGTCAAGATCTCATGCAAGCGGTCCCACTTAACACTTATATAGGTGATTTCATTAAGTGTATGCTACAAATTATATACCACCTGTAAGGGATATGAAGATTATTAAAAACTTTGTTTAAACAAATTCTTTCATTACGTAGAATTTTAATTACAAAGTTTAACCTCTCAATAATGCAGACTCTAGAACTTTCACACACATTATAGGAATTGACATAATTGATTAAATCAATTTAGTGTTATTAGAATTAACAAGTGACTTGTTTGTACTCATATGAGCCTTATTCATGGGATCTCCAATCACAAAGGTTGAATTATCATCACTTATTTGTTTGCTAGTGGCTTAAGTCTCATTCCTGTGACACCCGAGCACTGACGAGGGCGGGGAGTGGTCGTCGGTGCAAGAGTCATGGACAAGGAACGGCTCCTGGCAGGCTTCCAGTGGAAGGGGCACATGGACGAATCAAACATACACCAGAATGAGAGGGATCCAAAGACTGTATATGTATGAGACTATACGGTTAAAGGATAGCTTAAAGGATTTGATTTGGCTACTGATATCACCAAAATGCATTTGCTTTTCGGTAGCCTAACCCATAAGAACTCCATAGTTAAGCGTGCTTAACCTAGAGTAATTTGGGATGGGTGACCTTCTGGGAAGTTTTCCCGAAAAGTGTGCGAGTGAAGACAAAACACGTTGGAAAACCTCGTGTTGATGTGTGGGGGTAGTCAGCAATCCCTCTAAGTTGCCAAAGCATAGCCTCTCCTAGTACGGTGTGGTTCGAGGACGAACCAAGTGGAAGCTCGTTCTAACTTCACATGATCAATGTAAATAGTTTCACTCCTTAGCAGCTGCTTCACCAAATTGTGTTTAAATTGTATATGTATATTTTTTTCATTCTAATTCTTGTTTTTAACTATAGCTATTGCCAATTGGAAATCACAATGTAATGACATTGATGAAGTTGGTTTCATTTTTGGTGGAATGTTCGCTAAGAAGTTTCATTTGTTATTTCAGACTCCAAATACAAGTGTAGTTTGCATGATAACTATGTTTCAAAAACATGGTGGCAGGTGTCCAAATTTTTTAGCAATGCTAAACCATACAAATTAGAGTAAAATACGAATTTTATCCAGAATATGAATTTGGTAATGTTACAGACTCTAATAATTCTCAAGTTCAACCTGAATTTTTTTCTGTTTTATTAGTAGGATGTCTAGCAATAATGTGCTTTTGTTTGTATTTGTTTAAGGAATTAAGTAGTCAAAATGAAGATATTTGAGAGGAAACATAGATATTAGAGTGTTATTTTAGAACAATTTTTTTCTAAGTTACTTGTATTTAGATATATGTTTTACGTACTGTTGATTTTGAATTTATGTTTTAAATTTTATTTATTTAGTCATAAAATTCTACTTGGATGTATGTTTTAAATATTATTTATTCTTTTTGCAATTTAATTTAGACCTTATTTAAAAATTCATAAAATATATTTTTTAAATATTCGCGGGTTGAAAACAGGTATCCAACGGGTATCCGCAGGTTGAAAAAAATCTGTAAATTTTTTTTATGCGAATATCGAAGCGGGTTGCGGGTAGGATTTTTTCATGCGGGTAGGGTTGCGGGTAAGCACTATTTGTACCCGACCCGGCCCATTACCATCCCTAGGAATCGTACATATCAAACAAATCGTTACATAGTGCACTAAGTAAAGTATGTTGGCATAACTTATTTGCATAAATCTAATCTTCAACTTGTTTTGAATTTGGATGAAGATAGAAGTTAGGTTTTGGAGATGAAAGAGAGCAAAGTTAACTCCGTACATGTCTAAATAGGTTGACAATGTTCCTGCCAGCGTCGAAAATTTTGACCAAAGAAGATTTCAATTTTCGATACATCGATCCAAAAAAAATGTTTCGCGAAGACCGTCTGAGTTCCAAAATCAATATAGGTTTGAGTTGTTGTTGTCAGTGTTAAGTTCTTAAGATTGTTGAAGAAACGCTGATACAAAAGACGAACAAAGATTCCCTGAGATGTGTAGAACACTATCTCTATTGACTTATCCGTAGTGTGTTACGTAAGCCTCCAAAAATACAACAATATATTTTCAAAAATTTCTGAAAATACCAAAACTAGTAAAGAGCTCTAAAATGAATAAATCCATAATTTTGTATGAAAGAGAAAAAAAGAATAAAGAAATTAAGAAAAAGAGAATGAAAGAAATATTGTATTTTGAAATGAACACAAAAGCTCTATGTATAAAGTAGAAAAATAAGCACGTATGAGTTTAAAATCCATAACTCACGAGAAAATCCCAAGATTTACGAGTGCAGATAACATTCAAAAATATTGAGGATGCCATGACTTGAGAGAGGCTATAATTGCATATTACGGTTTGTCAAAACCCGTTCCACCTGCTTCTGATTCTTACGAACATCCTATTCTGCATCACAATCTTCGAAACCAATAATTTTTGCAATACATAACTTAAAAAATATTTTAATTATCCTACTCAGTTGGTAACTAAAATACTAGTAAAACTTAAGAAAAATAAATTAATAAAGTAAATAAAAACTTATTTTATTTTAAAATCTAATCTATCCAAAATCATCTTCAACACTTCTCTTATGATAATAAAAGAAGAAACTAAGAGAATAGAAGAGAGGAAAAAGGACTTGCGTATGGAATCGTGGAACAACAGAAGATAGAAACTAAGGTGCAAATTGCCTCTATCACACATTAATTCTCTTTTTATTTTACCATTCTATTATTATATTATTATTACTTTGACCATGTTGCAGAGTGAAGCAAAGCAAAAAATAATAATCAATTCTTTTTTTTTCTTCATTTTTACCAAATTTAAGTTTCAACAATTCTCAACTAATTGTGTCCTTTTTTTTTTTCATATCACCTAATTGTAAATAAGAGTAGCAAAATGAAACAATACATAATTGATTCACCAAAAACGAGTGGAATCAGACTAATCTACGACAAAAAAATAAGTTGAAAATTCTAATCCTTCTCGTTAAAAGACAGACTGACATATTACAAAAATTAAATACAATGTCAATGTAAATACTTTTGGCCTATAACTCAAGTTGAAAAATGTCAAATTAAATAAATTTTCATAAGATTTTTTTTAGGTAAAATGCTATTATAATTTTCAATTTTTATTTAGGTAATTAATCAACCCCATTTATATCAAACACACTGCGTGCACATAATCTATCTCTAAAACCAAATTGAATAAACATATTTAATTTTTAATTATGAATATATAAATTTCGTTCAATATTTTTAGAGAAATAAATTTTTTAATTAATCGACTCGTATTTGTATACACAACATCGATTTCACGTTTTAAAAATTTTTATGCAATTAAAATAAATATAAACAATTTTTTAACTAAAGGATTACAGATAGAAGAATATGTACAGATGAACAAGTACTACAAAACCTAAAATGAAAAGGTAAGCAAATAAGTAGATTCATTTAAAAACTGAAAAGGAATAACGAGTAAATCGAGTAAAAATAAGGAATTGAAGATACAAGACAAAGAAAATTATTAAAACATTAAACGACGATAAAGATAAATGACAAGAAATATAAATGACAGAAAAACGTAAATAATAAAAAATTGCTAAATGGAGAAGAAAAAAATGCAATGAAAATAATAAATTTTGGCGATTAAAATTATAATTCCAAATCCAAATCTTCTGTTTGTCATTTTCTAGTTTTAGAATTGTTTCTAAGAAGAAAAAAAAATATGCAGAATTTGGCTCCCACTACAAAAAAAAAACATCATTATTTACCGTCCAAATCTGTATATAAGGTCCAAAATCCGTATGTAATTTTTGATTATATACGGATTACATACAAAAAAAATCCGTATATAATATTGTCGTAGCTAGTGTCACATACGGATAATCCGTATATAAATTATATACGGATAATCCGTATATAATATTCATATATAATTTACATATAGAAAAATCCGTATGTAACTTTATATCTAAAAAAAATAATCTCATATTTGCATTCAATAACTAGAAATTTTATATATTTAATAAGAGATAAATAGAACTTTCGAATTAACAATACATATATGCAATATATAATAAATACACAAAAATATGTATTTAGAAAAGTGAATTCAAATAACTAAGACAATTAAAGTGCAATATATATTTACATAAAAATAACTTAAGGGTAAAAATTGAGATAAAAGATTGAAATTACAATTTCTGGTACAGTTTTATACTTCATCCATGCTTAACCTCTTCATTAGAAATCTGCATTATAATGAAGAAAACAATAATAAGTTTTCCAAATCTCACATGCATAAATCAAATCTCTTCTTTAATGTAATGGAATGAACTATGGTCATAAATACTATTTGTCTACCGCTGACAGATCACAAATTAAATTAAATGGTAGAAATTTAAAAACAACCAATAATTTATAGTAAAAATTCACAATCTGGTATATGGACACTTGTATATTTTAATAAAAGAAATTATATCAGAGTTATAAAGATAAAGCAACAAAAAGATGGAGGTAAAGAAATTATATCAAGAGTTATAAGATTCAATAATCATTATCTATAATAGGAGTCACCGAAGAACATCCTTACAGTGGCAAGGGCCTTGCAGTAACCACACCTCTAAAACATTATAAATTTATCAAAAAAAATATTGAAAATAAAAATTTAAAATGAAAAAAAAAACTATAGATATAATGAAGTTTTGCAAATCATCTAGGTATACTTACCATGGTGCATAGAATTCCACCAGAACATCTTTTGTTTCATCCAAGACAACCTCATCAAAGTTATCTGGGAGAGAATTATCACACTGGATGGAGCAGAAGCTATCTTCACAAACATTTGATATCAATGCTAAATTGAGTTAATATTATGCAAAGAAATGATACAAGAATATACCAGAGAAGTTCAAGCAACACACTGTTTCTCTTACTCTCTTTACTATTAGTGAAAATTTATTGAAAATTTTAAGTCATGAGTGGGGTTAATGATTGCATAATCGCTTGTCATTTTCTCTTTCTCTTGACAAAAATACAACTTGTAACGATTGGTGTTTCACGTCTTTATATAACGAAATTTATTCATTTACTGATTACATAATTCAAACACCAGTATAATTACACAAAAATAACAAAATATTAAAAAGATTTAATAGACATAACTTTGTAGTCAGAACTATATTTAAAACATGGGAGATTCATAAATAAAACAAATTTATTATATATGATTTTGTGATTCAGTTTTATAAAATTAAATCGAATTATAACTAGAATCTAAAATCAATTCTTATCAAAATTTGTTATACGTTTATATCACTTATCTTGAACATTTTTAACGATTTTGTTTTTAAAATGTATCTAATAAAATGAGAGGAAGAAGAAGTATTTATACTATATTTGATCTCATGGATGATATAATTATTGTGTAAGGACCTATAAAATAGAGTATTAGAATGGATAGAGATATTAAAATAATGAGACCGAGTATTTTATTATAAAATAATATCATAATATAAATATAATTTTCTAAATTCATCTCATTATCTAAATCACTTTCTATCTCTCTAAAACAATGTTCTCTTAACTCTCTACCATCTCTCTAAGCATTCTAATTCCTTGATATTCCATTTGACGATCAGGAGGTACCTAGGAGATCACTACGTCAAGATCTAAAACTTCAACCGATCAATTTAATGTTTAGAGTAGGTAAGTCAAAAACCCATTTTCTTTCGAATTCTAGGGTTCTTGATCTTACAAGATGATTCTGTTTTCGCATGGGTCAAGAAGCTCTCTTCTTTGTTTCTCTGCTTCATTGAGGTTCTAAGATTGGTTTCCAATCACAAATCGGTGATTTGTAGGTATTTTTAGAAATTCTTTGCATTGTAAGCAATCTACGCAGCGTTTTGAGTTTAGGCAGCTGATTTAGAGATAAGGGAAGCTGGTGTTTCTTTTAATTTGAGTTACTATGTATGTGTTGGTATGTGATAATATTGAAATTTAATGTATGCCAACTTTGATGCTTGATTTATGTGTTGTTTGGTATGTGATGATTGTATGAATTTTGATTAAAGGTGATTATTGGTTTCTGAGTATAGTTGGAATTGTGAAGGATGATTGTATAAAATGATTACAATAGAGAGAAATCTATTTGGTAATGTGGTAGTTGAAGTTTGGTGGTGATTGGAAGAGTTTTAGATGAAAATTTGGGAACTTGAGTAGTGAAATTTTGATAGGAGTGTTATGAGGAAAATCTTAGTGGTTGGGGTCTGTAATAAAGTCAATTGTGACTTGTTTTGACCCCTAAGTTTCACACTTATGAACTAAAAATGGTAGAATTCAATTTGGGTCCATAAGTTGAGGTTTGGGAGATTTTAAGTTAAATCTTAGTAGTAAACACTTTAAAAACGAGTTTAGGATAGTGTAGGAGCAATTGGTCAAGTATGATTGAGTGTATAAAACAATCTAGTAAGGTTAGAAGTTGAGAAAAATACCTCATTTTGGTCAAGTCTGGTTTTGAGTGATAATTCTGCAGATTTCATGCTATACAATTATGTAGACTCGTTGAGCGAGTGGAGTCGTTCAACGAGAGGCTAAGGGTATGAACCATTGTCTTCTCATTCGCCTAGCAAGTTAGGTCGCTAGGCGAGAGGTTGAGGGGTTTGGACCACTGTCTCTGGTCACGCCTAACGAGTGGGGTCGCTGAGCGAGAGGTTGGGGTTTGGGATTTAATGTTATTTTATTCGCCTAGCGAACTGAATTGCTAAGCGAGAGGTTGAAGTCTAGGGAACACTGTTAGGATATTCACGTAGCGAGCTAAGATGTTGAGCGAGAGAACTTTGTGGTTGCTTAGCGAGGGTGGCCACTAAGCGACTGGTACAGGTTTTTGGTTTACTCTTTCTTTCTTTGTTCTTAATTGACTTGAGTGATGCTTTGATTCATTTAGGGATGATGTATGATTATGTATATAAGTTTATATGAGTATCAAATTTTATGAGTTGAGACTCAAAATGAAAGGGTGTGGTTTTAAAGTGTGGAAAAAGTTCCAAGGAGGAATCTCTTATTGGTGATTTCATAAGGGTCTAGTATAATTTGTAAGAAGTCGATATGATGGTTATCCTGAACCTCTAATGATCATCTGTGCTCAATTAAAGAGTGATGAGTTATGTCGTGAGAGGAGCAGGAGGTCCTAGCCTAGGGAACTTTCTTTGAGTGGCAAAGGGTGTTTTAAGGACTAACCTTGTGTGGTAGCTTTGAGTGGGTTAGTTGTTCCACCACACAGGTGCAAAACTATTCATGGCTCGACAGTTATACTAGATGGAAAAGGATTTGGCCAATCTTGAGTCAGTATGTGTGAAGAGGAATAATGTGAAAAGTTATTGTGTTTGAAATTGTATATTGTGTTTACTTTAGTATGAATGTTTTTTTTTTCAATTAGCTTACCCTTCTTGTATGTTTATTGGTTGTTTGTTCTATGTGTATTTTTTTGGCGATGATCATCTGGTGGGTGTGAACAGAGTAAGATGATGTGTCCATTGAGCAAGCATTAGGTGGAGAAGCTTCAACTGTGTAATGTTTTTAGACTGTTCTATTTTAAAGAGCTTATAGTTCTTGGTGAATTTTTTATACACTAGTTTTGTACATAGTTTTGATACAATAGTTTTGAACAGAATTTTGATACTAGTACATATTGTATATAAAGTTAAAGTTATAGTTTTTTATGGATGACTGTAAGAACGATTTTATACTTTAACTTCATCTTGTTAACTGATCTATCATATTAACTATGTGATGACAATTATATAATTATATGTTATATTTTGAGATGTTATATATTGAGTAGGATAAGAACATCCTTATTTATGGTTAGTTTTAAAAAATGAAGTTAAGTTTGAAATTGATTTGATTAAGATTAAATGTAAAGAAAATAAGAAAAAGTATTATAAAAAAAGAAAAAGTGGTAGGTTGAATGATCAAAAGAGAGTATGGAGGTGGGATCCAAGGTGTTCCTATTCAGGGGAGTCAGCACCTGGGATTATATGTGGACAAAGGAAGTGTATCTGTTTGGCGTAAATTGAAGAAGAAAAATGATTCCTTTGTATTGGATAAGCCAGTTAGTGGACCAGCTATGGTATCATCTTTTACATAATTAACATCCATTAATTAATAACAAATCAAAGAATCGGATTCCTTTCCAATCCTCTTCTTAATTTATTTATTTTTTTTTTTTTTTTACATTTTGACCTTTCAATTCTGCTCTCTAGTGGACTTCATAATTTCTCCTTTTCTTTTTCACATCACTAAAAAAATATGCTTCTTTCTTCTTCACCCCATTGGTTTATGTACTTCTGTAGACTGATTTGATTGGCTAGATTTAAAAGTAGAGAAAGCGGAACCATTCATAGAACACACTGCAAATAGGACCAACATGGCTGAGCCGGCATAAGTACCTCCTTTCACGACGTAGCACTCACCATTCAACCATCCTACTCTATATGCCTGCCTTCTGTTCATGCTTGTGGCTGTAATCAATAAAATACCTGCAAATCCAAAGCTCACCCTGCAAAATATCACCATCTCAATTTCAACTTCAATGCCACAAACCATAATCTCAATATTATCATGCTCAATGTCAACTAACAACTTAACAACAACGTATGTTGAAAAGATGGATAACCTACCAAGATATGAAAACCAGAACCTTTGCAAAAACTGGCATCTTGTGTTGGGATTCTCGTTTTCTTCTCCAACAACAATATTTCAATAATATAGAATTCGCGATGACCTGGGCGAGAAAGAAAGTAACCAAAGCTGCAATTCCCAACCCAAAGGCCTTGCTTGATGGCAAAGAACATAGCTTCCCCGTCCACCTGAGATCATCCTCCTGCAAAACAGAGTACCCTTTTGAAAAGTCTTAATTTCAGGACTAGAGATTGAAGCAGTGAATGTAGTGGTAAGTATTTGCACCTTATTCCTCTTTATCTCTGCTGCTACACAAAAGATAAAGGAAAATAAGCCAAGGGAGAGGGAAATGATTATGAAGAAGTTGGGTGTGAATTTGAATCTGGGAGGGTTTTCCATGGTGAGGTGGTTGTTTATATGAAGAGACATCATGACAAGAGAATTAATACACAGTGATTAATGAATAAGTTTTGGAACAGAAAGATGAGATGGAGCTATGGAGGTGTTGGCCACCCCACTTTTTCTTGAGTTGCTTGCTTAGTGATGTTTGAGAGTTTTTAAAAAGTGTAGCATTGGTTTGAAGGAGATATGATTACGAGTTGAATGTGAACTGGTTTTGGAGAATTGCTGTTTGCACAAACTACTGTTTTTGCTAGAAAGAGAATATCACTAAAATGGTGATTCCATATGATTTAAAGGGACAAAACGAAGTTTATTTAGTGGTTAAAGTTTCTTCTTGAAAATATCACATTAATTAATTAAATAGAGATAATATTAATTTAAAATATATAATATAAATTTTATTTTATAAATCACTTTTATCATGTTCAGTTAAATTTAAAAGTTTATCTTTTATTATAATATCAAAATTATAAGTTAAAGTTTATTCTAATAAATTTTATATTTATTAGATATATACTTTTATCATCTATATATATTTCAACGTAAAATATGTATTGAAAGTTTCATATTAATTAAAAATAACATCAGATAAAAATATGTGTCATCAACTTTATTTTATAAATTAATTTTATTTCGTTAAATTATGAGTAACAAGATAATTCAAATGTCAACGGTTCATAGTTCCTGTAGTTTTGGTCAACTTTGGATAACCATGAACATACAGATTTGCATTTCCGTTCGTTTTGCTCTTCTTCCACTCTCTTTCCTTTTCGGTGCGTTGACAAGAGTGGACTATAATGGGAGCATCTGAATTCCATGTCCAAAATCATTAAGATAATGCATGGGCGCACTTTACACGAGATTATCCATCTTATGTACAAATGATTAGTTAATTTTGTAATTTATCAAAATGGAGAGCTATATTAATTAGGGAAATTGTAATTAATATGATTTTATTGATTTGAATATTTAAATTAATTTAGCACTTATTTAAATTCATGTAACAAATGTTTATCTGGCCATTGGGGATTTGTGAGCTAATCTAATCTGACTCATTTATTAGTAAATTGAAAAGGTCCATTACGAATTGATGGATTAAACCGGTTGACTCATTAGCTCACTTAATTAATTACATTTTTTTTTTCAAATTCATAAAAAATTACAAATATTGTAATTCAAATCTAAATAAATTTCATTCTAAAAAGATGTTAAACTCTGAAGACAATTCAAAATAAAAAAAAAAAATACAATGCAATCTAAATGTAATACAAAAAGAAGTACAAAAAGCAAAAAGATAAATTTCTAATATTAATCATTTTTGTGTCATTTATTAATTTATAATATTACAATCTTTTGAATCAATAAATTCATAATATTTTGCTCTTTTGAAACATCTTCTTTATCTCCATCTACAATACATTAAAAAAAATGTTAACTAATAATATTGAAACACAAAGTAATAAATAATTAAATTAAATTACTTGAGTTGGTGAGTCGATCCGGCTCACCACGGATTCCACTCAAGTGAGCTAGGTTGAAAATTAGCCCGTACAAAAAAATTGCATTTTTTTCAAACTCAACCCAGTCTAAACTCGTGGTGAATCGAATTAGTCCGCAAGTTCTAACTCAACAACAATATATACACACACGTGTGTATGGGAGAGGGGGGCGGGGGGAGGGGGGTAACCTAAACTCTTTTTTTAGTTGGTACATTTTAGCAAAGTGTACCGGATTTTATTAGACAAAAATATCTTCATATATTATGGATTATAAGTTTTAAGCTGAAAGGTATTTGAATAATTTTCATTCCCAAAACTAAAAAAACAAGAAACCCACAAACCCTTACTTACTCCCTTTCATCCCTCATTCATCTCAATCTTTTCTCTTTTATCTCTTTCACTCAAACATTCTTTCTATCATCCCTACAATAACTTCAACTGAAAAAATCAGAAACACTCACCTAATCCTAATCCACCTTCCTCACTTCACCATTTTAATAACAACAAAATAATTGATAATGTTGATGTTGATTTTTATCAGAGGGTTACGTTATACCTTTTCCCTTTTCTAATTTTTATTAAATTTTATAATGTTTTCGTTACTTAATTAAATTTTAATTTTGTTTAAAATAGAGGAACACAGATAATTGTCACACTTTTTTAATAGGTATCACATGTTCCTATATTAAATTTTATCTTTAACTTTTTTGTTTTATGAGTTCTTTTCCCATTCTTTTATCTTTCTTTCTTACTTGTCCCTCTATCTCCTTCTTCCTTCTCCTTTCTCACACTATTACCTTCAATCTTCATTTTTCCTCTTACTCCAACCAATCTCAACTCTACAACCTACACACTATTACTATTGTTCCATCTTCTCTTCCTCTTCCTTTTACAAAAATGGATTCTAATATTCCTGTTACAGATTAAGAAAAAAAGTTGAAGTTTTGTACAATTTATTTTACTTGCGTCTATTTTACATTTTAAAAATATGATATAAAATAAAACATAAGAGTCAATTCAAGAAATGATGAAATGCTGAAAAGCAAATTAATTAAGTTTGAAATCAAGGTCGACATTGTCAGTATGTAAATGTGAAAATAGTTATTTTGGAAAAGAAGAATTTGATGGAGGGTGGTGTAAGGTTGTAGAGTTGGGATTGATTGTACATGGAAGAGGAGAAAGAAGATGATGTATGGAGTGAAAGAGGAAGGAGATGGAGGAGTGGTGTGGAGGAGGAGATGAAAAAAAAAAAATATCAGAAAAAAAAGTAAAAATAGTGTTAATACGAATTTAATGGAAGTGCCAACAAAAGTTATAAATTAATTGATGAAAAAAAAATTTGGCAAACAATTGAATATTTGTCTTTAATTCGGATACACTCGTTTTAGTCGACAGCTTGGCATGATCGAGCACGATCAGTATCCACTTTCAGTCCTTCTGGACGTCTCATATAGACATTTGTCCTCGACAGTCCTATCTCGGCCTTGGGGGTTACTTCCTGTACCTCCCTAATTCCATCCTCTACCCCCCATTATTTTTTGGATTTTTTTTTAAATACAAATATAATCTTTTTTTTTTGTTTTTATCTTTTTAACCCTATTTACTAAAAAGTTAACCTAACCTACCTTTTTTACTCTCTGCATACTGCTTACTTCAGTCAAACACTCAGACTCATATTCCCCTCCTTCGTATTCCCACCCCCACAAAAGTTTCATTTTGAAATACTCTACAACTCTCCTCCTCTCAGTCTTCTCTTGGTTTGTGCGGCCTGGTGCTTTTGGTGTGCGGCGGGTGACGGTCCGGTGAGTGTGTGGCGGTGTGGCGCGGTGTAGAGCGGTGGTTTTTCGTTGGTTTCGTTTGCGGGTGTGTTGGTGGTGTGGTTGTGTTTGCTGCTTTGCAGCCGGTGTGTGTGACGGTGCGGACGGTGGTGGTGAGGCAGGTGTTGCGGCGGTGCGGCGCGGTGTTGCTTCTTTCGTTTCGACAGGTTAGTTTCTTTCTGTGTCTTCCTTTTTTTTTAAATGTATGTAATGTGTAGGATTGGGTTGCTTTGTCTGTTGTTGATTTCTGGTTGGTGTGTTGGTTGAGGTTTCTGTGGTCTGTTGCTGTTGAGGTTTCTGTGCCATGTGTGTGCTCTCTGTTGTGTATGCTGAGGAAGAAGACGTCCAGGGCCCAACGTATGTCGACATCCGTTTCCTATTTTTAAGTTTTTAGTTTATTTTATAAGTAATTATATTTTAACTTTTCATTTTCAATTAGTTTTGTTGGGTACTTATTTTGTTTTATTTTTTTTATTTTATTAGTTTATTGTATTTATAATTAATTTATAGAGTATTTAAATTTTATTTTATTTTATAATATATTATTTAATTATATGCAAATTAAAATTAATTTAGTTAATAAAATAATAATTATTAAATTATTGAAAAAATATGATTAATTTAATGAAATAATTATTAATTTAATTAAAAAAATCTTTGTTAGAAATGATAAGAACACGAGGTGCATCTTTTAGTTCTCGAAGGGAGAGTTCTTGAGGAGAGAGTTCTCGAGGACAGAGTTCTCGAGGAGAGAGTTCTCAAGCCCAGAGTTCTCGAGGAGAGAGAGTTCTGCACAGGGTTTAGGTAGGAGACGACCTACGGCTTCGGCTCGGAGAGGGTGGGCAGCTCCTATTCAGGATGACCCTATCGTTGAGACCGAGCGTTTGAGGAGGATACATATCAGGCCTACGAGGGTCCTGTTCAGGAGGAGCTATTTGAGGCCTCTAATGACGATTACGAGGAGGAGGAACATGATGTTCCTGACATACAGGGGGATGATGTCGGTGGATTTCCTGGAGGTCCACGTGATTCTTCTTTGCTGACGCACTATGTTCAGCATGTTGGTTATAGTATTTCACAGGGTCGGGTGAGTGCATAACTTAAATTTTAATTTTTAATTTTTTTTCGAATACAATTTATGTTAAATATTGTTGTGTAGGATCGATGAGAGATGTTGAAATTGATCTCCCATGGTATAAAAGTTAATAAGTTAGGACCGTGCGCCGTGCTAATTCACATGCACAAGGGACACCAAATGTACGTCTCAATACGCATCCACACTTTGATGAGTCCAATCCTACCCGGTGCACTCTTTTTAATTCCTTGGCGATGAGATCTAATGCATATCGAGATACACGCCTAATAAGTTGTCTATACCTGTATCCTTTAAAAGGGTAACTCGTAAGCAACAAACTTTTTTCAAATGACATCTTAATCTTGTCGTGTTGTAGGATAACGAAGTTATTAATACTATCCCAACAACAACACAAATCACCCATACTATTGCTCAACATTGTCTTCAATTTCGCATGAGCAGACTCAACCCTCAAATAAAAAAACAACATCAACAAGTGGAAATAAATATTTATCTACAAAACGAATAGATAAAATAACATTACAACATACCTGTTTGTGGTTGTGTTTCCTAAATGCATTACTTTGTTTGTCCAGACTGTTACAAAATATGTGCTTTACGGAATAATCCAAGTCTGATTCACATATTCAAAGAACAAAGGCCATGAATTGCTCGCGTATTGAAGACCATTCACATNCTCAACAAACAACCTCTCTTAAGCACAATCCATCACATTTTCCCATGCAGTCATCAACACATCCCAAGCCTCTTTACAACTAACTAACATTTTGCATTTAGCTAAAGCATTTTTATGGATATGGAACCGACATAACATCTGATATGACTCAGGGAATACATTTGCAATGGCATTCATCAAAGCCAAGTCTCGATCAGTGACAATGACTTTAGGACCACCCTCAGATGTTATAAATAAATCTTTCAGCTTTTCTAAAGCCCATGTGAAATTACTCTGTTTTTCAGTAGACAAAAAAGAAAATGCTGCTGAGAAGGTTAAACCTGTACACGTCATGCCCACAATCTCAAGCAACGAAAGTCTATATCTGTTTGTTTTATATGTGGAATCCATTATAAATACAACATTAAATGAGTTCAACAATTTCACCGCATCAGGATGTGTCTAAAACAGGTCAGTAATAACGTTTGAATCGTCGACACACCTACTACAATAACTGTACTTATCCCGGTCCAACAACATCATAAGTTGTTGTAGTTCAGTTCTTGACCCTCTAATTGATCGCTTATACGCTTGCCTTGCGTTGTAGATTTGTTTAATGGTTGTGACATTTCGATCATTATTTTGTTTGAGGGTTAATAAAATATTTCCAAGTGTAACTTTACTCTTTGTCATATCAACCAGTAATGATTTCTCACTCATATTTAACCTGCCAGCATAAGGGTGCCCGACTAAAGTTTCAGCCAACTCATGGTTGTGATGTCCACACATAACATTCAATACCCATCCATCCTCGTCTAAACATGGTCTACCTTTTAATCTAAACGGACACTCACATTTACGAGTACTGTATACACTGGGCACCGCATCGGCTTTGTATTTCCGATATTTCCCTCCTCTTTCACATCCAAGTTTGACGAACGTTTTTCTTCCACGTACACCAGTAGCTTTATCAGATCTTACTATTATCACAACAAATCCTAAACTGAAAGCCATCCCTCTCACCCAATCAATTAAGTGCTCTCGAGAACGAAATATTTCATTTGTGGTAAATTTATTTGTGAAATCTACCTCCATAGCTTTGTTAATGAATGAAGAAAAATCGGACATCAAACTAGAACCAGCTTGAGAATCCATATGAATATCTTCATCCATTTTAAACAATGATTACCTATAAAATTATAACAAGTCTTATTAACATAATTAATAATTAATCAAACAAATATAAAAATATTAATATAGTAAAATTCTATATCATATAATTAAAGTAATAAGTAATTTTTATATAATTATAAAATTATTAAACAATTAAAGATAGAAAATATATATATATATATATATATATATTCAAATATACATTATTAAAATATGTTAAAAATATATTTAAAAACAATACATCAAAACATATAAATTCCTTTATTAAAATATCTGAAATTTATATAAAAAGTAAACTAATAAAACAAATCTTAAAAAATAAAACTAATAAAAACAAAATCTAATAAAAACAAATCCTAAAAAATAAAACAAATCTTAAAAAATAAAACTAATAAAAACAAATCCTAAAAAATGAAACTAATAAAAACAAATCTTAAAAAATAAAACTAAGAAAAACAAATCTTAAAAAATAAAACTAACAAAAATATAATCAGAAACCGCTTAAACGGATGTGGGTATCCGTCGACGGATGTCAGCATCCGTTTAAGGGTAAATGGATGGCGACTTTCGTTTAAACGGTTTCACGAAGGAAATTTACCTCGACTCGCCGCTTTATAACAGGTTCGCTGGTTAAATGGTTGGATAGAACACCACCACACCAATGCAATGCAGAGATATAATAATTCAACGACAAATTCTTTCAGGAATCGATATCTCAATCACCACTTGACACCACAAGAAGAATGAGAGAAAGAATTTCTAGAAAAATAGAAGAAAGAATTTATGGGAAGAAAGAGTAAAGATGAAAGCATAAAGATAAAAAGAGAATAAATAGGTTATGTGGGGGTGAGGAAGAAAATCATAAAATTTTATTTCTAAATATAAATTTTTGCTAAAGGATAAAATTGGAATAGAAAAAATAGAGCAGAGGGTAAAAGTGAAATGGGGAGGTGTAGGGAGTAAGTGAGGAGGTACAGGGAGTAACTCCCTTGGCCTTTGTC
Organism: Vigna radiata var. radiata; assembly: GCF_000741045.1. Taxonomy (NCBI): domain Eukaryota; kingdom Viridiplantae; phylum Streptophyta; class Magnoliopsida; order Fabales; family Fabaceae; genus Vigna; species Vigna radiata. The sequence continues at coordinate 4,604,527 of NC_028357.1, read as the reverse complement.
TTAAGGTTGTCTATCTCAATCTTCGGGTTGGGCTGATGTGTCTCAATTTTTAGCCCAAGTTGGTCGGTCATAATCTATAGATCAAGATGAATGTAAAAAAATGTCATGGTACCATTAGGACAATGATATTTTAACACCATTTTTTGACACTATTTTGACACTGTACACGTGTCAAGATGTGATTGGACGATTTCAAATTAAAGAAGTTGAGGCAGGGGTATATTTGGAAGAGAAAAACCAAAGTTTGTTTTTTAATTTGAAATCGTCCAACCACATTTTGACACGTGTGCAGTGTCAAAATGGTGTCAAAAAATGGTGTTAAAATTTTATTTTCCGTACCATTATTCATATATGATAGCACATAAATAAAATATACAAAAATATCATTTGACACACCTAAATCTTTTACATTCATTTGACACTAACCTTATTTACTTTTTACTCTTTTTCTTTTTTAAACAAATACAAAAGTTTCACTTTTATAACCATTTTATCTTTATACTATGTGTCAAATGAATGTAAAAGTGTTTCGGTAGTAACGTTAATATGAAATATATCCACTTGTATGTGGAATTCAGAACTTCTTCTAGCATCACCAGCAAAAGTTTTCCATTTCTCTTTTGTCTTCAATTTCTCTTCCTTCTAAGAACTTGAACAACAGACTGAGCTATGCAATAAGCAATAGCCTGAACAGTGACCATCGGATTGACACCTAAAGCTGTGGGAAAGACACTAGTGTCTGCCAAATAAAGGCCCTCCACTTCCCATGTCTCTCCCATTTGGTTCACAACTGAGTTACTTGGATTAGTGCCCATCTTACAACTTCCCATCTGATGTGCTGAACACAATGGTGTTGTAAGGTCTGTTAAAGACACTGAACTTTCTTCTTTCACAAATTTCTCAAACTCATGATAGCTCACCTTCTTAACATTTATGCTCCTTCCCTTGTTATTGTGGGTCCCAATTTCTTCAGCTCCAGCTGCTGCAAGAATTCTCAGCACCTTCTCAATTCCTGTAGCTAAATTCTCCTTGTCCACATCTTTCAACTGATAGTTTATAAGAGAAGGTGAGTTCACCGTTCCTGATCCTTGATCCCTTGCCAGGGCAAATACATGAGCTGTTCTTGAAAACTTTAGCATTCGATCTTTCATATCTTTGCCAGAAGTCCACGGCATTAGAATGGAGAACATACCAGGATGCAATGAAGGCGTTTGGATCACTGCACCATATCCAGTTTTGTCAAACTGCGCAACAACTGTGGACATTGCTGTCATAATCCCTCCTTCATAGCTCTTCTTATGTTTCTCTGGCCACACCTTAGGTGAAGATGAATCAGGGAAGTGACCCCAAGCCATTGCCACTGGATGAAGGTGCAAGTTTTTTCCTATGTTTTCATTCTTCAATCCACTTTTCTTAAGTAATGCTGGAGTACTGAGTGCTCCACAGGCTACAATTGTAACCTTGGACTCCACTACACAAATGTCCTTTTTTCCTTTGTATTCAATTGCAAAAGCCACTCCACGAGCTGTTTTTCTCTCACTTCCTTTCTTTCTCTTGTGCAAGACTTGTATGGCCTCACAATTTGGAATGATTGCTCCGTTACCTGATTTCACCAAATCCACTAGCCATGTTTCTAAAGTACCTTTCTTCTTTCCATTCTTACACCCCATGCAGCACCAACCACAGTAGTGATCCGATGAAGCATTCCTTGGAATATTGCACACATGATATCCCATTTCTAGACACCCTCTTCTTAGGACTTCGTTGTTGAACCCTTCCTCTTGAATCTCAGATTGGACTCCCATTTTGTCACACACAGCATCCATGGCTTCTTTGTACAACTTACTTTCAAACAGTTCTAGCTCATGGCGATCACACCACTCCTTGCATACATGTTCAGGAGTTCTAATGCTGGCTGACCAGTTCACTGCAGATCCACCACCAACTGTGGATCCTGCTAGTATTAGGACAGACATATCCTTTGTTGCAACCAAACCATTGGAGAGGTACATTTGATCCATGCTTGGTCCTTCAAGAAGGGAAAGATTGTTCCTAGCACAATAGCTTCCTTTCTCCAAGACCAGCACTTTATAACCAGCATTTGCTAGAACTCCGGCTACTACCCCACCACCAGAGCCAGAACCGACAACCACAGCATCACATTGGATAACTAAAGAAGGTGATGACATGTTAGAAGCCTTATTCCTTTTAGATGTGGTAGAGACTGAGAATCCAAATCGTCTTAAAGAATTTTTAATGATGTCTATTGGATAGTTCAAATGGACAAGGCCTTTGTGAAGAGGACCTCTGAACTCTTCTTCATCATCATCGTCGTCGTCCTTGTCCTTTTTTTCATGTTCTTCTTCCTTCAATGTTCTACGTAAGAAGTGGTTCTTCAACTGTGCTTTAAGCTCTGGATCAGGTCCACAATATCCAATTGCCTTCCATGATGGGTTTTCTTCTGCTTCATCTACCTGAAAATGGAATAGCTATCATTAATTTACATAAGAATCACATGCTTTGTTCCACACAAAAATATGAAATTGAACATATATTATCATGGAAAATCCACACAGTAGTTATATTATATTTAAACGCAATGCTTTATAAACCCAAGATAAAATAAAAGGGACAAATAAAATAACTTTTACTGTAAGCTGATTTATTAAAATTCTATGATATTGATTTCTCCATCATAAATTTTTAAGATGTGTATATAAACTAGTTTATGCAAAAAAATTTATCTGCTTTTATTCCAAAAGAATTTGTGGAAAAATTTATCTAAAAATATCTCTTATTCAGTACACCATTCTTTTTTTCCCAGTTTCAATAATACGGTTAAACAGCAGACAAAAGCTTGTCCTTTGGTCAAAAGCCTATACAATTTCGTTAAAATTGGTCCAATAGTTTCTTCTAGCACTTCCGTGACTTTCTTCTCGTTCTTTCATAATTTTTTAAATGGTAAAATTTGAAAGTTATTTTTTAACTTTCGAATTATATACTCTTAGCGAAATCCAAAAAGTATTTTCTTAAAAATGACTATTTCTAAAAGTTTTTTTAAGAGAAAAAATAATTTTCAAATTACATGTTTGAAAGTCATTTTTGACTTCCAAGTTATTTTAATTCAGAAATAAATAAAAAATGACTATGGGGATGTAGGAGGAAAGATATGGAAATGCAAAAGAAGAGGTGAGTTGTTTAGGGTTTAGGGAATGACTTGCACATAATTACAATCAAACATACCCAAACCTTGAGGAGTCAATTCCCACAAATAATATAAAATTTTGGGTGGTAGAAAAAAAATAAAAAGAAATTTGTTAATAGAAAAACAAATAAATAAATAATGAAATGAAAGTGTTAGGGCACCCATCCTATTCCCATTTTATTATTTTTTAACTCTTCATATTTTCACTCTCCTATTTCTATTCGACTACATAAGAAAAAAATTATTAGTTCCAAAAGTACCAATTTGTGACAAAATATGTTTTAAGGATTATGATATATTTGAACATTTAAAATTCGTATATATAATATAGTTACATATAGTACCTAATGAGTTGGTGAAATTATTTGTCCGGTTGACTGAGACATAGATGATAGTTTCTTTAGGTTATGCTATATTTTCTTTTATGGCAAATGAAATCAACGTTAAGTGAAAAAATATATCTGTGAGGTGGAAGCAAAGCAAAAGCTGAAAGCTCCTCTATTTTTTGCCACAAAAAGCTGCAACTGTGACACAGCTGAAAGAGCAATAAATATTGAACATTTGGCCAGCTTCTTCTCCTCTATAAGGTGAAGAAAAACTAAAAAAATAAATAAAACAGTAATGTTAGGGACAACCTACGGAATGGGACAGTATGCTGAAATAGCCATTTGATTTGAGTTTGTTCTATCAGCTATATTTTTGTGGCAGAGTGGTAGCTTTCATATTGAAAGGCAAGTGAATGATTTTCTTTCCTGAGCTGGCATCATTTACTATTATGCCAATGCTATGCTACTAAGACATGTTTTAGTTTAAAACACTGTTGATTTTCATTTGATTTTAACAAGGAAACATTGAAGTATCTACAACCTAAAATTTTAAGCACATGGTACCTGAAAATTGAATGAGGGACACATGAATGACTATATTGAGTGGACACTATTCCTACCTAAGGTACGGTTGTAGTGAATGTCCGAGCTGTAAGTGACCACTTGGACATTAATTTGGATATATGTACAATCATGGGGGAGACACCTTCCATACCCTACGTATTCTGCTACTTCACATCACCTATATAAATGTTTTTCACCCAGAAACTCTATCAAACAGTGATAGTATTATGAAGAAATTGGCTTGGGCTGCAACTGATTATTATATCAGTACATAAATATTTCTATACTGCATTTTGTTAGTAAGATGACCCTTGGTCTCTCGTTTATCATACCAAAAATTATGAAATATGTTCTCTGAAACAAATCCTTTAAGTTTTGTTCTATTTGATTGTCTTCTCTCTATAGTTTGGTGACAGAAGTAGATGCTGTCATATACGTTTTTATTGTTGCAGGGCTGAGATGGACGAATATATCTTCTGCATGCAGATTATCATTAAGACATTTCACATTCTGGGTGCAAACATCAAGAATTTATTTAAGTTCCTCCTTTATTTCTTTTTCTTGGGTGTGCAAGTCAACACGTCAAAATACCATTCATCGAGACCATTTAATACTTTTAATCACTTCTGAAACAAAATTTCTCAAGTACATTTTTAGAAAAATACTTTTTACACTGTTTACACCTCAATTTACATAAGTTCATAACAACTCATTTTTAGAAATATTATAATATATTTATAGAAAAAAAGTTAAATAATAAAATAATATATAAACTGTGAGTAAAAATTTGCCTATATCAAAATAATACTATTAAAACAAAATCTCCTACGAATATATATGAAAATTTGTAGTTTCTAATTTTACTTTCCTAACTATTTACCCTTGAACTAACTTTTAACTTTCATTAATATCAAAATGAAACACAACTTGAAATTTGATTCGCACGTTGACGAAGAAATAAAGAAAAGTTGTAAATAAAGATGTAAAATGTCTAAATAATTGTATCTCCCAATAATGGTCATGCATTTAATGGATATTTATGTATCTATATAGAAACTTGTCATGCATACATTTATCTCCTACGTTGACTTAGAAAAAAGAAAAAAGTTTTACTAAAACAAAAGAAAAAGGAGTTAATTATATTTTTAGTTACATTAATATATAACATATCCAATGTTTCCATTTAATCAAATGAACCATCTTCTTTTTAGTGTGCTCCATTTAAAAAATGTATCCTATGGAACTACTTTTATAAGTTAAACATTAAAAGGAGATAAAAAAAATGTAGAAAATAATACAAAAGAAGATGGTTATTAATTCCCTCAGTTCCTCTTTTTGAATTCAACTTTCAATTTATTTTATTTTTTGTTTTATTTTTTACCTGACAAAAGGATACTATAATTTAACCCTCACCCACTTGCTTCTTTTTCTTTCCCCCGTCCCTTTCTATCAACTATATTTCTAGACAAAACATTAATTATTCTCTTATTATCATAGACATTATTTATTATCCTTACCAAAAAAAAACGTACCTTAATCGTAAACACCAGACGATAAAGGAATGCATAATCTTTCATGTTACCATTCCAAAAGTTTTAATTAACTCCTACATTAATGATAATCAAAGCCAACCTTATAGTTAAGAAAAGCAGTATATTCCATCACTTCAATGCCTTTTGTAAAACATTTTTTTTATTTTTATAAAGTATAAAAATTAATCACATCAAAAGAAGGAAGAAGACAGAAAATAACATATTTTAAGAAATACCAAGACTTGAATTCACTTTGTCACTTATATACTTAAGTGTTTTTATTTTTTTTTTATAAAACTTATATTACATATTTGTGAGTACTCCACTTTTAAAAAATTAAATAATTTTAGTCCACTATTAATGTACGTTAATGTATCATTCAATTATTATCACGCTACCATAACACACATTCATAATTGAGAATAATACTAATTATTTATTGATTATTAATAATATATATCACTATCGTAAAAAAGCTTTTCTATATTAATTAAAAAAAATTATACCGATTTACAAACTAGTATATAAGTAAGGATAAAAAAATATTTGATTTTTTATGCCAATTTCAGAACTATATAAAAAGTTCATTTTTTACATCAGCTAGAAAAATGATTAATATGTATATGATCTAAACTTTTTTTTTTATATCGGTTGAGGTGATAACAAATATAAAAATTCTGATTTTTAGATCAGTTAACCGACGTAAAAAAACATAAGTTTTTATACTAATTAATGTATAAAAGTCTCTTTTTTACTATTTTCACATTTAATAATAATACCTAATCTTAATTTATAATTTAATATTGACCTAATTATTAGATGATATTAAAGGATAATGATTTAAAAAATAAAAATATAATTAAAATTTTATAAGAAAAATTATATATTGATTAAACTTTAAACACAAAAAGATAATTTAAGTGAGAATTATGACAGAAAAAGAAAGAAAAAAAAAATAAGCATTAAATGTTGTGCTTGTTAATTTGTGTAAGGTGAGGCTTTGGTAGAGAGATAGATAAAGAATGGGGACAATAATTACCTGAGTGAAGAAGAGAAGGAGAGTGAGAAGCTTGATAGTCCTGAAAAACATCTTAAGGGGACGAAGGTAACTGAGAGACCAAGACTGCATAGCCCTTTGGCGTTTGAGCAGAGACATTTCAGGGTAGCTATGGAAGAAGGGAAACCTTGATGAAACACTCGCCATGCCACACAGTATGAACGTGCCAAACCACGTAGACAGTAGCCATAATGTCAGTAGCAGGAGCCATGTACTCGGGTGCTTCAGTTTCTCACTTATCACTTTCTCTAGCTACAAATCAACCACATATTACCATAAACTTTGAATAATTTTACACAAAACTCTACTTTTCTATATTTGTTATGCCACTCATAAACTCTTTACGGTAATCTTATGCAAGTTTTAAAACGTAAGTTGATTTCAGTCATTGTCGTTTGATCCAAGAGGTCAACAAGCATATTAACTACTATGATTTGAGAAATTATACACTACCCTCTTGAAAATTATAGTGTTAGTTGAAAGTGGAATGTTTATTTTGTAACATGTTCTTCTCAACTAATCGCTATAAGTTAATAGAATTAAATATGTCACTGTACTGTTCGGTGCTAGAAATTATTTTGAAAAAATATATTAAATTCATGAAGTCTAAAATAAGCTGAAAGCCAAATTCATGCAGATGAAGTTCAGACTAAGGCATGGTGTGAAAAAGAAGAAAAGAGAAAGAGAGAAAAGTGGAAAGGTTAAAGGTGGCCAGTCCTACATGGTGAGGTGTTCCAGCCATGGAAGCTGAAGTGTTGTAGAAGTTGGCAACAGATTCATCGGAGGAGCGAACGAGGTTGTTGTCGATTGAAGGTATGATGGTGTCGCAGAGAGCAACTAGGGACTTGATCTGCCTAGGAGAGAGAGAGTATGTGAGAGGTTTTGGGTGTTTCTCTCTCTCCTCACCAACATCTCGATCACCATCACCATCACCATCACCATCTAGGAGAAGACTAGTGTGTGTATGAACAGTACCAAGCTCAAGCACAGTGTGAACTTTTGCCCCCATCCTAAAACTACCACTTCTGCTATGGCTTTCCCCGTTGTTTTCCATGCTTTTTCTGTTCATCTTTTCTCTTTCCTTATGCCAACTGCTATATATACAAAGTCTGTGTGCAAGCCTTCTCTCTGGCTAGGACTTCGTATAATAAATAACCTGCATAACCTGACACCAAATTTCAAATCAAATCAAAATCAAAATCAAAATGAAAACAGCAACTAATTAATAAGTTGTCTATTTCTTTTCATTGAAAAAATATATATGTAGGATCTATTGGTAACTATTTAAAATTATAGTTTATTGTAGAAATAGGGATACACGAATAAGATTCAATAAAAATGAATAGGTGAATAATATAAAAAAAGAAAATTTATATATATATATTCATTGTCTTAATAAATTGAGTTGAATGTGATGTAAATTATTTATGTAGGTTTTATTGTGGTTGAATTATTTGCATCACATTATTTGTTTAGTCAACATACCTTTTTATATTCAAACTTAAAAGGTTATATCAGAAACCTCTTTCCTTGAAGGATTTATTTGCCGAAGAAATGCAAATTCTGAAGAATTATATCTGATAAAAAATTATATTCTTACGAAATTTTATTTTCTAATTATTGATAATCAAAGCATATAAACTTTATGTTTAGATAAATAATTTATATTTTTTACCAAGCACCTGAATCATCCAACTAGTTAGGAGTATCAGAAAAATCAATGGCAATCAATAATCCTAATTATCCACACTAGCCAGGTATTCAAAGTTGAAGTTCTCCAAGAGGAGTTATCACATGCATGAACATTAGAGACAAGTTGTTCATATGCAGCTGTCTATCAATTCCAATCAATGGAGCAATATAAGAAGGAAAACAACAAGAGTCATTCCAACATTTAATTTGCTGACCCTTCTCTATTGTCTAATAAATAGTATAAGAACGTATCAAATCATTTAGTATCTTGCAATCCACCCTCCGTTTTGTTCATATATAAAAATAAAACTAATGTTGTGGTAGTTTGTAATGATTTATTATTGGAAGATATTTGTGGGAATAAATTTGTAGATGATTGTGATGCTCCTATTTAAGGATTTGAAAGCAAATATGGAAATGGATTTGTGAGATTACCCTTTTATATAATCTCAATTAGAATGAAGAGATTTGTAGGTGAGAAGTCGATTTTTTACAATATTATCCTTAATTTTTTATCACTTGCATTGGAAGAGAGAGTGTGTGTGGTGTGTAAATTTTGAAGTTGGAAGCATTGATTTTGAGATGTTGGAATTGATTCTAAAAATCAATTCATTGGAGAACCGGTTCTTGTGTGATTAGTTCCTTGTATTTTAGAACGAGTTCTTTGGTTTATATATATATAATAACAATAATACATCATTTTTTACAATAAAAGTAAATTTTATATTTTAATCTATAATTTTTTTTATTTATCACATCAATCAAATTGCTCTAAATTTTATTCTCAAATTCTCTCATTTTCATATCTACATTCTTAAAAAAAAAAATAATACAAACTTTATCTTTAAATTCACTTAAATTCATTTACTCTATCTTTTTCAAATCCATTATTATCAAATATGGCTTATTTTGATTAGGTAAGGAATGACGGAAAAATCAAATCCGTATCCAAGAATATTTGCAGATAAAATATATGATATATAATAAATAAATCTTATTAATACATATCCACGAATAATAATTACAAATATTTAATTAGTCAACATGTTAATGATATGAATATGATAGTGTATATCAATATCCAACTCATGACCCGTCTTATCTGCTAATAATTATTAGTAAATTTTATTGAATTAAAACATTAGTTATTGAAAAATGGTTAAAAATTTGACTTCAAATGTTTTCATTTTTTACTTATATATGTAAAATTGAAGTTATTTTAAAAATGTATTTTTTAAAATCTATATTTTAGTGCATCTCTTTTGAATATTTTATTTAAAAAAATCACTTATTTACTTTACTATTTGTAACATCCCAAAAATATAACTAAAAACTATATTTAAGAATCCTTATATTTACAATATAATAGAACAGTTTCATGGAATAAAATTAACTCACCATTATCCTAAAATAACCATAAATTTAAAAACTTTATAAAATCCCTTGCTGATGCAAAGATAAGAACACACTGAACGGTCATACAAGTAATGTATAAATCGAACGGTTCTAAGCTTATTACAACAAAGAGTACAAGACCAAACGGTCTTACCCTAACAGGGACGATCCTCTTCTTCTAGCGCCTGCTCCAGATAACCATCTTCACACTCTGCTCACACCCACAGGGTGATCATTGCAATGACGAAGACGACCGAATGAGAAAACATGACAAGACAGGAAATAAGGGTAAGCTAGTGTAATTTAATATTCATGAAAACATATAATTCAAACAAACAGTTAAAACACCCATGAACATGTATAAAACATATAAACATATCTTAACCGACCACTTGACCAAACTGTCCGGACCAGTATGAATATGTAACTTATTGTCCTTCGTGCACTCGTGCGAGGTAATCTGGAAACCTCACGATTACCGTAGCTGGAAACCCAAGCTGCCACACGAAGTTAGCCCTTCATCCCTCATTGTAGTTGGAACCCCAAGCTATCACATGAGTTTAGTCTATTAGCTGGAAACCTAAGTTATTATGCGACCAGGCCTCCTGCTATTCTCACCACATGCAATCACCATTATCTACTTGATACTAGGTGACCATTAGAATGTCAAGATGAACGACGTACTAAGTTTCCCATTTTCATACTTTTACCACTTCAATAACCATTCACTGAGACATTCCTCCTTGGAATTCTCTTTCACATCCTTATTACAATTATCATCCCATACTTCCATACCAATATACTTTCTCATACATGATACATTTAAGTAATTGAAATAAATACTCAGAATAACACACATAAACAATTCTTTAAAACTGAACGTATCCTAGTAGAGTCAGACCGAACAGTATACAACCACCATCCTTAAACATGACCCGAATGGAAGAACCCTCCCAATATGTGAACATGACTGGACGATCATTTAAGAATAAGGCTCAAGCATGAGCCAAACACGGTTTTAGGGTCAAACACTAAAACAACCTAATACTAGAATTAAACCGAACACTCAAATCTTAGACCGAATACCTATGGCTTAGGTCGAACACCTATGCCTTAGGATGAACACTATTGGCTTAGGCTAAACACCATTGACTTAGGCCGAACACTCAAAGCTTAGGCCAAGCGTTAAAATATAACCGAACGGTTCTTAACAGTAAGACCCATAAGAGGCCGAACACAATTAAGACCAAATACAAATATGAAACTGAGTACTACGAAGAGACCAAGTGCTAGTACATGGCCGAGCACTACTAAGACCGATTGCTAGTACAATTGAGCACTACTGATACCGAGTGTTATATTCAATTTGAATATTAGCACAAGACCGATCAGTCATTAACTGAAGATCCACAGTAGCAGAATTCAGTTAAGACCGAGCACTACAGGAAAGTCGAACACTACTAAGAGATCACTCACACACCTAAGATAGAATGGTCATGAACGAGTAAGACTTTAAAGAGATCGAACCCAGTTAATGACCGAGTACCTGAGCATGACCAAGCGGCCAACAGTGAACGCTCGACTTTTTGCATAATTCTGCAGAACTTCTGCAAAGTTATGAACAAGCTAGATTTTACCAAATCTGACTATGTTTCCCAGCTTCTAATCCTTTCAACATGAATCATATATACATTTACACCTATTCAAGGGTACCTAGATCTTCCTAACATCATTTAGAGAGTTTCATCTTAGATTTGAGAGTCAATTCTACAGAATCATGAACTCAAGGACAGAAAATTAGATTTTCTACTTTTGGTACAATTTTGAGTAATTCAAAGGCTCTAACCAGTTCTAAACAACTTGCCCATATTCTCCCTACAGCCAAAACCACACCGAACACAATTTCCCCATTTTTACCATTTCACTTCCTCACAATTCTCTCGGCACAGTACCCAAAATTCTGTAGGGATGACAATAACATGACCAAATCATTCAACCGCTTACATAAAATATTGTCGAACACACAAACATTCAATTTCTCATACATGCAACATCATCAAACAACATTTTCATACATCATACACCAATCAATTATATTAATTAGCTTCCCTTACCTCTCAACTGAACCGAATAGCTCAACAATTGCAGAATTTGTCTCACTACACCAGAAAATCCTAGAAATACCTATAGCTCACCGACTTGTGAGAAAAACCACCCAATTGAACAAAAATGAAGTTAGAAAGGAGAAGAGAGGGTTGAAGAACACATGCAACTAGAAACTTGGCTTGGATGTGTTAGGAAACAGAGTTTCTAGGAAGAGGATGAACTTACTGATTCTAAACTAGATTTTGATTGGATAAAAAAAATGATCTTGACTCCCAGATTGTTTAGACGGTGTTTGATTGATGAAAAATGAAATGAGAAAGAAGGATTCTAAAGAGAAGGAGGATAAAAGAGAACAAAGCTTTGAAGAGTGATAATGGTTTTTCACATAATGGAACGAACTTTGAAGCCAACGTTTATACATCAACATTATTTTATTATTAACTGCTCGGTTCCATTATCTGCTGCTACTTGTTCACTCCCAAGGCTGACTCCTCTAATGTTTACACAAACACATGTCACTCCAAAATTTTCTTTAAATTCTCAATTCTTACAATTTTAGTGAATAATTTAATTTAAATTATATTTCAAAATTAATTTTTAAGTTGATAACTTAAATTTTTTTTTAAATAATTTTATTTAAAATAAAAAAAATATAACAAATATATATATATATATATATATATATATATATATATATATATATATATATATATATATATATATATATATATATATATATATATTCAATTTCAAATCATGAGACATTCCTCCTTGGAATTCTCTTAAAACGATCATAATATTCTCCATCTTACACATTCCATATAATCCAAATCTCATAATATAACACAGTCTTATTCAGAAATAGTTCTGTAATATAAAATGTACTTTAAGGAAATGACCAAACAGCCAGATACTGAGAAGAAAACCAAATGTAAAAAGTTACTTTAGGTAGTGACCAAACGGTCAAACAACGAAGAGAAGCCGAATACTATTTGAGACCGAGCAAATCTTATAAGATAATATATGAGAATGGCCGAACGACCAACAACTGGTTAACTTTTAGAGAGAGAGACCGAATACCATTTTACAACTTAGACTGAATGATTTAGAATCAAAGAAGTTCTCTTCAATAAATTGAGTGCCAGTACAATACCGAACACTATTTGGGAAATCAAGTGTCAGTGTAAGACCAAGCACTTTTTAGAAAAATAGTATTAATATAAAACCGAATACTTCAAAGGTTAAGAGTTAGTATAAGACCGAACACTTAGTTAACCGAAATGCTAGTCTAAGACCGAGCACTTGTAAAACCGACCACTCAACAATAAATTTTATTAATATAAGACCAAGTACTCTAAGTGACCGAACGTCCAGTGTAAGATCGAACGTTCTAAATGGATGATTATAAATATACATACTAAAATCGAGAGGGAAAACTTTCTTAACTTGTTTGAAAAGGATAAACTAAGCAAAGTAGTAAAAGAATCAATATAAGTATTATAAGATTGATCGGTCATCAACTGATTCTCTGCAGAAGAGGATTCAGTCAAGACCGAACGTTTTGGGGAAAACCGAACGGTTCTAATGACCCTCGGTTACAGTTACATAATTTTACTAAGTTCAGTAGACCTATGCATAATCTCATATCGGATAATCAAATATGCAATACACACAACAACATATCATACTTCCATAGTCAATTAAAATCATCAATTATCAATCATACACTCATTCCATCATACATTTATAAGCTTCCCTTACCTTATAATAGAGCTGTCAAAACGGGTAACCCGGCTCGAACCGGCTCGGCCCACCACGGGTTGGTCACTTAGTGAGGCAACCCAACCCGACTAATTTATTAGCGAGCCAGAAAAACTTGAACCCAGCCCAACCCACCACGGGGTTGGTGGGTAAACAGGTTGGTTCACTAGCCCATTTAATTACATTTTTTTTAAAATAAAAAAAATACAAACTTTTTGTAATTTAAATTTAAACAATTTTCACTCCCAAAAAATTATGTTAAAGACAATTCAAAATAATAATAAAAAGTACAATATAATCCAAATGTCATTAAAAAAAAAACACAAAAAACATACAAATAAGTTTATTATATTCATCATTTTTTGTTCT
>NC_028357.1:4577639-4590390 GCF_000741045.1 Vigna radiata var. radiata | reverse complement strand
ATACAAGCATGTCAGAACATGAAAAAATAATTCCATGTCTTCAAATCCCCCACAACAAAAAACAAATTCGCAAACCCCTATTTTTGTCATTATAGGGTTTTTGAAAAAAAAAAAGAAAGAGAAGTGAGAAAACAAAAATATGGAGAAAAGAGAAGAAAAAAGGAAGAGTGTTTTACCTGCTCCTTGAAGAATTTCAGTGAAGTGAGGGTGAGAGCACCGTTCAAATGAGAACAAGTACCGTGAGAGTGATCTGTGAGAGCAGAGTTTACTTTTTTGGTATACAGAGTGAGTGAAGAAAGTATTTTATTTTTTAGGGTTTCATAAATAAAATAATAAATTAAAAAAATAAAATTAGGTAGGTGGGCTGGTGGGCCAACCTGGCTCACCACGGGTTCAACCTGCATGAGCCGGGTCTAAATGAGTCGGGTTGAAATCTGACCCGCATACAAGTGGGTTGTAGTTTTCAAACTCAACCCGGTCCGAACCCGTGACGTGCCGGATTGGCTCGCGGGTTGTGACCCATTTTGACGGCTCTACCTTATAATCCCACTAGGCTTCTAAGTTCTTGTACAACAATTACTCCTATGGCTCCCAAAATCAAAGTGGTCCAAATGAAAATCTGATCGGTGCAAACGAAAGGCCTTGTCACCAGGAGGATTTAATCTGAAAGGGGTTTGATGATCGGAGGAGAAGAAATGTGAGAAAAGTTAGAGAGAAGTTCGAGAGTTTTAGAGAGAAGGAGGAGAAAATGGAAGTTCTGGAAATTGAGCTGACGAAGAAGAAGGGTTGCATGCAGAAAAATGACACCAATTTTCAAAATTCAACTTTAAATATGGCCTCCACTAAAAACGATCGGTCCACTCTTTGTCTGCCACCTGTCTTCCACTTTATGGAAATTCACATTCTCCCTACTGCCACCCGGTTTCCAATGGGCGGGGAATTAAATGAGAAGGACATCTTGTCTCCCACTAACATGGGAAATCTGGAAGGACGTGACACTTGTCCTCCACTTTACAGGGAAATTAATGGGTGTGACAAGTAGCACAGTTAAAGAGAGTATCACATGTTGGTTCATCATTTTCTTTTTTAATTTTTTCTAATTAATTTTATTTTTATCTTTTATTTTTTTATATATATTATTTAAAATGTAAAAATTTGTCATGTGTCAAAGTGACATCGAACTACATGACAATGACACTTTAATGTAACACTCACAATGCCACTTGTCATTGTCATACCACGACATTAATCTTAATTGTATTTTTATTCTATATCAATTTAGTTTTATTTGTCATTGTGATGCCACTTTGTCCTTTTCTAAATTCAACAAATTTTAATTTGTGTATAAATGTTAAACAAATATTTTCTTAAATTAATATTTTTTAATATTTTAATAAAATTAAGTTTACTTATATTTATATTTAATTAATTATATAAATGTTAATTATATTATTTTAATATATTCATAAGAATTAAAAAAAAAACAGTAACATAACATGTATGTGAATTTGACATGACTTAAAGAATAAACTAATATCTAGAATTTTATTTTTTAAATAAAAAATTAAAAAAAATCCGTGAAATCTCATAGGAATCATTTGAATATGGTTTTTTTCCTACAGTGTAATTAACTTTATTCATGTTCTTGTTTTTCTACATCATTGAAATCCTAAAATTTCAACAACTATAATTTTAGGAAAACAATAGAGAATGATGAGATCAAACAAAAAGAATAAGTGCATATTAAGAAATCATAGAAATGAGGTTAAGTTCATCCACAGGCTAACGGCCTATGATTAGGAAAAATAGTAGGGACTATAATTCTTCTTGGCATTGATATTATTTCTCTACATAAATTATAACACAATATTTTAAGCATTTCCTTTTCTCAGATTTTTTTAAGCATTTACTTTCGAAAATCAGAGTGACTAAATGTAAACTTTCTAATACATTTTCCTAACGGTGAAACATATATAAATATTAAGTATGAGACTCAGTATTAATAGATATTCTGATAACATATAGCATGTGTATGACTAATAAACAATATATGGTTTTGAATGTTTTAATAATATTTCAAATTGTGAATTTAAGTTTAATTTAATCATTTCAATTCTGTCTTATTTACTAGTACAAAATAAGTTTTTTTATGTCTCACTTTCAATATCATACTACGAAAAAACCAATATTAAAAATAATTGGTAGCATTTTGTAAATAAGTTCAATTTTAATGTCAGAATTTATAAATTTTTGATGTTATATGCTCATTTGACGTTGAAATTCTTAATGTACAACGTCATATTGGATAAATTTCACGAAAATGTTTGACATGAATGTAGAAATATACTCTAATATGACGTTAAATGCCCTAGTTTCAAAAATAAAAAAATGTTAAAATTGATCAACTCAACAAAGAGAATTGCACTCCATTGAGAGAAAATTAAGGATGCTTACTTCTTGGTTTCACAAAGTGAAAAATCAATAATAATTTAGAAAGCATAAAAATAGAAAAACAAAGTGAATGAAGAATATTACTTATGCACAATTATAAATACACATTCTTTATTTCTTTCTAATGCATTCCAATAAGTAGAGAAGAAATGTAAGCAATAAATAAGTTAAGAGAGAGAAAGGTAAAATTGTATTTTTTCTTTATCAATAATATATTTGGAGAATAATTTAAAGAGTTATATTTTGAGTGATATTATTTCGTATTTGTATTTTCTCTCACAAATCTAATTAAGAGAAATTTTGCATAATTACCTAACAAAATAGGAATAAGATGTCAGAGTTTGGAGTTTTATGTCTTATGCATTGTAATTATTTCCTAAAAGTAGCACCACCACACTATTTCTTTGCGCTATTTCTTCTGCTTGATCCAAGGACTTTTTTTGCGAGTTCAAGGAAGAAGAAAGGTAAGTCTTGTGTAATTTTCCTCAACGAAAGTGTTTTTGTTGCCTTTGCTTGGATATTTCTTTAGTTTTTTTCAATTGATATCACATTTTGTTTAGCATTGACGTCCTAGCCGTGAGTTCAAACTCAACCACTTTTAAGAAAATGAACTGCTTCGCTCACGAGTGTAAAGAAGAACAAAAGTCAGTTTTGTATCATTTATCTTAAATGTATGTGTTCCCGATACATTGGTTGCCATTTTTTTTGTGTTTTGATTGATTTATTTCGTATTTTCGTGCTCCATTGAAGCTCCACAACAACAGTCACCATAGGCGTGTTCTCTTTTCTACCTCACTAGCGGCAACGCTTTATTTCGACGGCGAACCCACCTTCAAAGTTAGTTTTGCGTTTTTTATGAACTTTTGCTTTCGTTTTTATGGGCTATAAATTGGTTGTTAAACTTTCTTGTTTTGATATTAATATTGTTGAAATTTTTTGTCGTATATGGTATTGGTTATATTTTGTATAGTTTATTTTTGTCATTTTAATTAAATAATGAGTTCCCCTCATACACCATATGCATTCAAACATAAAATAAAAATGAGAATATATTTAAAAGCACTTCAAATGACCTAAAAATTTGTTCAAAGCACAAAAAAAATCATGAAAAACCCTCACAAAAAAAAAATCAAAATTCAAAGTCTAAGTACGTGAAATAACCTGTGCTGTTGACTTCTACAACCTTGGAAATTTTTTTCTTCCTTAAATTCATATAAAATAATGTCAAATTTGTCATACGGAATAAAAATTATGGTCGTTTAAAAATTTACAATAACTAACTCTCCAAATAAATTTTAAACTAACAATTCATTACTACTACAATAACACAACTACTAATATAATAATAAGGATTGACAAAATGACAACTCTTTCTTCATCCCATGGGTGGTGATGCATATAAATTTGTGCTATGTTAATGAATCGGCAAGTTTACCGAATCGCATCAAGTAATATAAAATGGTAAGACCGAGTATCGTTTCCTAAGAGACTCATGACACTAAAAAATTGTGTTTTTGCTTAACCAATCAAGACTGAAAACAAATCTATTGGTGTTTAACTGCAAATGCAACAAAATTAAACATGAGTGCAATTTGATCAATTGAGGCTAAACACTAGAATGAATGAACGATGTTGATAATATGAGATGAGTATGTTGTTGGAGTTTAGATTTCACCTAATTACTCTCATGCATATGAGAATTCATCTTCTTCATTAATGTCAATGTTACTTTCTAAATTACTTAAAACCTGATCCCTCGATGAAGAAAGCGTATCCTTTAATTACTAGACTACAATCCCTTGCATCCCTAATAATTAATAATTCTGTATTACATACGCACAGAAGCTTAAGACAACCAAAACTCATATCCCCATCCTTGGGTAATACTGCTTTTGGGAGATATTATTTAGAATTGAATTGTAAGCCCGATACTCATGCAATTCATACATCATGCCATGAATGAGTTAAACAAAGCAAGCAATGAGCGAAGGAGAAAAACTCAAACAATTAATGAAAGAAGCATATATCAATAACAAGAATAAATTCAAATACATAAGAGTTTAGAGGTTACATCTTCCCCAATAACAAATGAGATTAGTTCTCCACCATCATGAAGAAGCTAGGTATACAATGGAATGAAATGAAGATAAAACCCTAGAAAGAGAAGAGGAGAGCTCTCACATCCCCAAATCTGCCCCCAAAGGAACATGTTTCTGTGCTTAAGCCATCAAAAGATATAATCCCTAGGACGTCCAAGTCCTTAAATAGATAAAAAAAAAAGAAAACGGGTCCAAGCCCAACACGTTGGCATTCAGCGCCCAACACGCTGGCACTCAGCGTCCTAACTTAAGGCGCCGAGGCGTGAAACAGTGGATATTGGCGCCCAACGACCCTGAAAGGGCACCCAGGCATGGTGAGGTGCAAAATACTGGTGCTCAGCCCCCCAAAAAGGGGCGCTCAGCATGGGCGAATTTTTCTGCACTGCGTTGTTTCCTCTTTTTCTATAGTTCTGCTTGCTTCTTGGGTTCTGACTCCTTCATACTTTTGTTCCTCTTCCAAATCATACCAATAACCTACAAAATTAAGGGAATTTAGTGATAAAATCGTAAAGTATAACCTTAACTCACTTATTTGCAAAACTAAAGCAAAAACACGAATTCAACTGTTATCATGTTAGCATTCCTATGATTTTTTTTTTTTTTTTGTTTTTTATGTTTTTACTGGTGATAGCTTTAGTTTATAATTTTAATTTAGTTCATATAAATTTGAAAATGAGTTATGGATATATGAAATGCTAAAAATGAACTACGTTTACTGGTTTTTTACTTTTCAGGTTTTGTAAAATGTAAAAATGAATAACTTATTAAAAAAAAAAAGAGGAACGTCGGAAAGTATATTTTGTGACATCAATTAACGTCCAAAATAACTATTTTCAACGTTAATTAACGTCTAAAATGACCAATTCTAACGTGAATCAACATCTTTGCTATGAAATTGGTATTTGAATACACGTGAAAGATAGAAAATAACATAGGTCAAAACTAATTTTTGTATTAGTGATTCTAAATCTGTGAGGTTTTATAAATTTTAAATTTGTGTTAAATTTTCAACAAAAATGTAATAAACATTTTAAAATAACAAATCCGAATTTATTCCTCAAATTAATGTTTTGGACTATTACAATATATTAATATTAATAAAATATTATGAATGAATGAATAACGTATAAAATCTAGAAAAATATAACATCACCTAGCCAAGTAAGCTTTAGATTGGTGAATTTGGAAGGGTGACGATTCAGGGAAATATAGTAAGGGTATCCTATTTTAAGGGATAGGTTGAGAGGAATGGAGACTTGTATATGGGAAAATTGAAGAATCATTAAGTTATTTGTTATTTAATTGTATAGCCAAATGCCTTCGTTTATTACATTCATTATTAAAAAAGGGCTTAATATAATATTAAAAGTAATATATTTTGTAAGTTTTTAACCTTCAAAATACACATAGAAAATAAATATGCCATAATATTGAAGTTGAATAACATTTAATAGTATTTTTAAAAAATAAAAATATTTTTATATATTTTAATATTTGAAGAAAAAATTAAAAACAATATTCAAAAAGTATAGTATATTTAAAATATTAAAAAAAAATAACAAATGTCTTCTTTTTGTCTCCATGAGATATATATTACAGTAATATCGGAAAATGAGTATAACCATTGACGAAGGTTTGATAAAAAGAAAGTATCACCTAAGTAATTAGAAGCGAAAGTAGTTGAAGAAAATGTAAAATCATTTATATATTGTTATAAAGTAACATTATTAGAAATATCATTCATTAGGAAAAAATAGTTTTCGAAACTAAAGACGTGATAGCCAAGAAAAGTGTAGATTTCATGAATGTTGAATATGAATTTTACGATTTAAAATTAGTACAACATGCAAGGTTTAATGTATTAAATTGTGTTATTCATACCAACCAAAATTTGACTTTGATGAAGCCCGACTTTCTTTATACTTTCCTTCACCAACCAAAATATGAATTATTATAATTTTTTTTATCAGTATTAAAGAACAGAAAAAGAGCTGCTAATGCAGATATGGTTTTATCCGTATTTCATCTTCAAGAACGTATTTTATAAATGTATAATACTTAGTCTACATACATTTTAGCGACTGCACATGTTTATGATATTTAAGTTTTGGGACCCTCCTGCTATTCTGCTATAGTAGCTGCTTTCATTAATGAGAGCCATGTCTTTGCACGAAACGAGGTTGCAAAATTTTAAAAATAGAATATGATAAAATGATACAAGAAAATGAAATGAGAACTCATAATAAATAATAAATGATGTAATGATGAAAAACACAGGACAAAATGGCATAATGGAGACGAAGGTATGTATACAAGTTAGAATATTTTTTTATATTCAGATCACCAACAAAAGTTTCATATAAAAAATATTCCGTGAACTAAGAAACTTTGGCTTTGCAAAACTAAATATAAATTTTACACATATACACATTTTAAACAATAATTTTGTTTCCAAATTACAAAAGTACATTTTGAAATGGTTAGCCACATAAAAGAGGTTATATTATTTAATATTATATTTTTTTTCATTTATTTTATTTTATTTTCAGTTAATATTATAAAACAATTAATATTTTGAAAGTGATCCATTTTTTAAAATAAAAACCATTTTTAAAACGTGTGTGGGTGTGCCCATGATTCCCACAAACGTTAAATACACAAACGTTAAATACTTTGTGATGGTTTTTGGAGTATTACAGAAAATTTCATATCAGGTCACTAAGTCTACTCTTTCCACCATCAAGGGTTTAAAAACCAAAAATTAGGCAAGGGAGGTTGGTCTTTCTACTTCCGCTTTTATTCTTGGTCTTTCTGCTTCCGCTTTTATTCTTGGTCTTTCTGCTTCCGCTTTTATTCTTGGTCNCTTCCGCTTTTATTCTTGGTCTTTCTGCTTCCGCTTTTATTCTTGGTCTTTCTGCTTCCGCTTTTATTCTTGGTCATTCTGCTTCCGCTTTTATTCTTGGTCTTTCTGCGTCCGCTTTTATTCTTGGTCTTTCTGCGTCCGCTTTTATTCTTGGTCTGCTTCCGCTTTTATTCTTGGTCTTTCTGTTTCCGCTTTTATTCTTGTAAATCTGAATATGATGGTTGAATAAAATGGACCAAGTGGGAGAATAATGTAAAAACATGTTCATACAAAGATTCAATAAATCTAAATATATCAAACAAGCACATTTAATCATATTCAGATTTACGAGAATAAAAGCGGATGCAGAAAGACCAACCTCTATCCATTATCCCACTTTCAGAATATTAATTGCTTTATAATATTAACTGAAAAAAAAAATAAAAAAAATAGAAAAAGATATAATATTAAATAATATAACTTTTTTTCTGTATAAGGCTAACATAAATAATAATAATAAATATTGGATAAGTTGTGTTTTAAAATATAGCCATGTAATAAAAAAAATCCCATTTGAAAGAAATTCTGCATCCATTCACGATTTACACCTTTCTATTTTATGTTAACTAGGAATGAAGTTGTATGAATGGGACATTACCTTTGAAATAAACTGTGATTTAAGTTTTCTCACACTACTAAAATTTCAATTTTTAACGTCTGTTAAATATGTTGTTTAATGACAGTTTTAATCGTTACTTTTTCTTTCTCCGTCAATTACTCCACCACATAAACTTTAATGTTATAAATTAATATATCTACCGAAATAACCATTACTAAATTTATTAAAATCAACTGTAACTGCTTTTAAATTAATTTTAAAATAGACAAAATTCAGAACCAAAATAATAATTAACTCTCTTTTTTTTCTTCACTCGTTCTGGTAGTAGGATTTGAAGTAAACATATATTTCAATGCTCAAACGGTATCTATTACTTTTGGAAAACATGGACAGATATATGACAATATCTATATATTTTTACAAAATATATATGGAAAAAGTTTCTTTAACAACTCTTTTTTTACAACATTTTGACAACGGTGACAGTTTATGATTGGTCCGTTTCAAATATTTTTTTAAATATAAATTCAAACAGACTAATAAAATGATGACACGTATCCTATTGTCAAAGTATTCTTAAAAAAGAATTGTCAAAATATATTGTGAGAAACAGTAATTGAAAAACGATTACAATTTGCTTGGGTGTTAAATCCAGGAGCTGTATCATCAGGCTACAATACAACAAGAAATCATTAAGGATTAAGTTAAAATAAAGTCATTCAATGAATTAAGTAACAAATTTATGGAGCAATGGTAGAATGGATCGTACAGTAAGTAAATGACATATCCAGTTTGGGTTTATTTAAAAGATGCTGATTTAACTTTCCAAAACTCAAACTACTTAACTTGATTTTAATTCAAGAAAAAGTTTGATTAATTTGACCTCTCTATTTCCTCTATTATATGTGCTTATGAAAAATTATAAATTATATTGCATCGACTATGTGATTTACATACTCGTTTAGAGAGGATATCAATAGAATCTTCACGATATAAAAGGAAAAATAAAAATTCATAATGCACTTATGTTTCCAACCAGGCACTTTTTAAACAGTTGCATTGGTGAACAAAATTAATTCCACTACATTGAATCTTTAAAACTTTAAATAAACTAATTGAACTAAATTATAAAGTAATTTAGACTATTGAAATAAATTATTAATTATTTTATCAAAGTGCACTACATTAAACTACACTCAATCTCATTGAACTATAATATAAAATAGGGTTAAATATGTTTTTAGTCCCTATACTTTCGGACGATTTTGGTTTTAGTCCCTCTTTCAAACTAAGGTACAATTTAGTCCTTCAACTTTAGAAAACTCTGCTTTTAGTCCTTTTTGCCAAATTTTTTTAACTTTATTTGCTGTTTCAAACACGTTTCATTATAGCATTTGGATTGTTTACACTGTTTGACACATTTTTGCTTCAACGTTAACTGAGAAACGCGTTTGAAACTGCAAATAAAGTTAAAAAAATTTGGTAAAAAGGATTAAAACCAGAGTTTTCTAAAGTTGAAGGACTAAATTGTACCTTACTTTGAAAGAGGGACTAAAACCAAAATCGCCCCAAAGTATAAGGACTAAAAACATATTTAACCCTATAAAATAAAGTGAACTTTTACCATAATTAGTCAGGTTTAACATCTAAAAAAAATTATTTTTGCTTGCTATTTTTTTGTATACTATACATTCTAACCTAATTATCACTACTATATGATTGAATAGATTAATTAAGCAAGAAACAAATTAATAGATTAGAATAAGTGCTTCAACATAATATAAAGAATTACACAAGGATTATTGTATCTTTACAATTACTAAAAACTCAGTCATTCAAATGAGAAAATTAATCCAAAAACTTCAAATTTTGAAATTGGTTAGATATTTACCTAACAAGACTTCATATGAAATACAAAAAGAGTTGTTGGGACATAATGAACTTGCTAAACTCTGTTACATTTTTGTATCAATATGTAAATAAAATTTATTTCTCATCTAATATTTCTTGTAATGGTTATATGTATCCAGCATATGTCATAGAAGGAGTTTTTTCTACAAAGTCTGATGTGTATAGGTTTAAAGTATTGTTGCTTGAAATATTTAGTGGCAAGAAAACACTAGCTTTTATGATCTTAACTACCTAATAAATCTAATTGGACATGCATGTAAAATAAGCTACAGTGAATTTGGTTTCATGCATGACGTTCTGTGTCTAATTTCTACGAGAATTATAAGTATGAGAATTATGGAAAAATGACAAGTAGAGGTGGGCAAAATTCACTCGACTACACTAAACTGTTAAAACTTATAGTGAATCAAAAAAAATAGTTCATCTGAACTCAACCGAACTAAAACGTAGTTCATACAAACAACTAAACTATTTGTTGTTTCATTAAACAAAATTTGCTTTTTTCATGAAATTTTGTTTCTAAGTTCGAGTGAAAAAAAATTAATTGAACTACACTGAACAAACTATAATAAAAAGTAGTTTGTTTGAACTGAAAAGTAGTTAAGATGAACTAAACTGAACTATTTTTCTTTTATCAAACATTGCATTAAACTTAACTGAAGGATTTTTCTTTTATTCAACACTGTGCTGAACCGTACTAAACTACAATTTAAATTGAACTTAACTCTTACTATAATTCTCATGTTTAATATAATGAAAAAAGTTATTTTTTCTTTTTAGTTTTCTTATACTATACATTCTAATATCATTATCACTACTATACGAGCATGAAGTAGAGTGTACAAGAATCAAATTACTATATTGGAATAAGCACTTCAACATAATACAAGGAATTGCACAAGGATTATTATATCTTCACAAAGTCATTGATAGAGACTTGAAAACTATTAACTTACTTCTTAATATGAAAACCTGAATCTGAATATTTCAGATTTTGGAATGGCTTGAATGCTTCCTCCAAGTCATTTTGACTTTTTAATTTTTGTATACTATACACTCTAATGTAATTATCACATCTATGTGGGCATGGAGTAAACCGTACATGAAGCACAATATTTATTGTATCTTCGATAAGTATTCACAAATCAAAATTATTCATGAAGACATGAAAACCAGTGACAATTCTGTATGAGAACGTGAATCCAAAAATTTCAAATTTTGGAATGGCTAGAAGACTCCAAATGAAATATGAACATGGTTTTGGGACATAGTGAACTTGCAAAACTTTGATACATTTTTGTATCAATGTGTAAATAAAATTTATTTTTCATCTAATATTTCATGCAATGGTAATATATTTAGAATATGCCATGGAAGGAGTTTTTTCTACAAATGTGTATCTCTTTGGAATATTGTTGTTTGAAATAGTTAATAGGTGAAAAAAATAAGCTTTTATAATGTTGACAACTTAATAAATCTAATTAGACATGTATGTAGAATAAGCTACTGTGGATTTGCTTAGCATGACATTTTTAGCATGTTTTAGGGAAAGATGACAAGTTGGAGTGAACAAAATTAATTGAACGACATTGAAATTTAAAACTTCTAATGAACTAAAAAAAAGTTTGTATAGACTGAATTAAATTAAAAAATAGTTTAAAGAAATTAAACTGAATTATTTTTTCTTTTATCAAACGACATTGCAGTGCACTGAATCACATAGAATTACAATGTAAACTGATCCGAACTTTTACTATAATTCTCATGTTTAACATCATGAAAAAAAAATCATGTTTTTGAAATAATACAAAATGGCATTTTTGAAATTTTCTGTAACTTATATGCCGCGGTTCAGCGCCCAATTACCGCGGCATATACTCTGAAAATTTTAAAATTACCTCAGACCAGGGAATAGGCCGCGGTTGTCCAGGGGAACCGCGGCCTATTCCCCAACGTTCAGAATCCCCTTAACTACCTCCCAACTACTTTTTCGGAAATGTCAGCAGGTAGCAGGGGCATAGGCCGCGGTTCTCTACACCCAACCGCGGCCTATTCCTTTTAAAAAAATAATACAAAATGGCATTTTTGAAATTTTTTTTAACTTATATGCCGCGGTTCAGCGCCCAACCGCGGCATATACTTTGAAAATTTTAAAATTACCTCAGACCAGGGAATAGGCCGCGGTTGTCCAGGGGAACCGCGGCCTATTCCCCAACGTTCAGAATCCCCTTAACTGCCTCCCACTGCTTTTTCGGGAATGTCAGCAGGTAGCAGGGGGCATAGGTCGCGGTTCTCTACACCCAACCACGGCCTATTCATTTTAAAAAAATAATACAAAATGGCATTTTTTATTTTCTTTTTTAACTTATATGCCGCGGTTCAACGCCCAACCGCGGCATATACTCTGAAAATTTTAAAATTACCTCAGACCAGGGAATAGGCCGCGGTTGTCCAGGGGAACTGCGGCCTATTCCCCAACGTTCAGAATCCCCTTAACTGCCTCCCAACTGCTTTTTTGGGAATGTCAGCAGGTAGCAGGGGGCATAGGCCGCGGTTCTCTGACTAACCGCGGCCTATACCCCCTGCTACCTGCTGACATTCCCATCAGTCAGCCACCTGCAAGAAATTGACAGGGGTATAGGCCGCGGTTGGTTAGAGAACCGCGGCCTATTCCCCTATCAATTTATTGCAGGTGGCTGACTGATGGGAATGTCAGCAGGTAGCAGGGGGTATAGGCCGCTACTGACATTCCCATCAGTCAGTCACCTGCAATAAATTGACAGGGGCATAGGCCGCGGTTGGTCAGAGAACCGCGGCCTATGCCCCCTG
>NC_028357.1:4549553-4577549 GCF_000741045.1 Vigna radiata var. radiata | reverse complement strand
TCAGAGAACCGCGGCCTATGCCCCTGTCAATTTATTGCAGGTGACTGACTGATGGGAATGTCAGCAGGTAGCAGGGGGTATAGGCCGCGGTTCTCTGACCAACCGCGGCCTATTCCCCTATCATTAAATTTTTTTTCCCTGACGTGGATTAAAGGGGTTGGTTGACTTGGGCATATGCCGCGGTTATGTGGGGAACCACGACATATAAGTTCAATTTATTTACGAAACTGCCACCGCACAGTATTATACTGCGGTTTCTGGTGAACCGTGACATAATGTGCGCTGTATAATTTTTTTTTTACTAGTGTGTATACTATACATTTTAACGTAATTATCATAACTATACGAGCATGAAGTAAAATGTACAAGTAAAAATTACTATATTTGAATATATATATATATATATATATATATATATATATATATATATATATAATAACGTGATGAAAACATTGAATCCAAATATTTTAGATTTATGAATGCCTACAACGCTTCTCGTGAAACCAGTAACCAGAAATATTTGGGTGGGAAAAATCAGTATATGGAATGGGTGAAGGAGCATGGTAAAGCATAACAAATATACTAGTTATTCTAATTAAATGAACACATAGAAGTAATATCAGGTGAACTTTGTCACGTTGTTTCTTCTCGGTATCTCATTCAAAATATGGAAAATGTACACAACTGTAATCATAATTGTGCTTAAAACATACACCTCTCAATTCATTTCTCATCAAAATCTTCACCAAACCAACTCTTTTGTCATTAATGCTCACTAAAAAAACAAATCAAAATTAACTGAACTGCATTTACCGTTAAAACTCTTAATACAATAAAAAGTAGTTTGTTTCAACGAACAAAAAATAGTTAAGATAAATTAAATTGAACTAACAATTGTATTTTTTTGTTATCTTTAATAGAGTTGTGAATTGCGAGAATTGTCTGAGTGTTGTACAAACCTCTTGAAGATAATAATATTTATCAGTTATTATGCTTGGATCGGTACACTTAACGTTGGTTTTGTAGTCAACAATAGCCAAGTAATTGTTTTAGAGAAACATGAAGAAAGCATTCAGACGAAGGAGATATATAAAGTGTTCAACATACTAATCTGAAAGGTTAAAGACAATCCCAACTATTTAGATGAAGTGTTGGTGCAACATTTAAAAGTTTATGAAGGCTAAAGATTATGACTGTCCCTTTTAGGCATTGCGTTTCTTATGCAAAACATCAGTTTTACGCCTTTTCATCTCCCTTACCACGTCATATATGATACTTCGTATGTTTTTAGACAATTTTTCTTACATTTCCATATTTTCATCTTGCATTCCTTGAATATGATTTTTTTTTTTTATCTTTAAGATTGTGTTCTTTGAAAGTTATTTTTTATTTTTGGATTATTAATTTGAAATTTATTTTTATTTTCCGATTATTAATATGAAAGTCATTATTTTCTAAAAAGTTTTCTAATTGTACAATTTAAAAATAAAAATATAGTTCCAAAAGTAGAAAAAATAATAATAAAACAATAGTTTTTGAATTACACATAATTTTTGTTTTTCAAATTATATAACTTTAAAATAATTTAAAAAAAAAATAACTTTTGTATTGTATAATTCAGAAATATTTTTTAATTTTGAATTTCATATTCTGAAAGTCACTTTTGTCTGAGATTATATAATTTGAAAGTTATTTTAACTTTTGATTACATAATGCAAGAGTATTTTTTTAAATTTGAGGTTAAACAATAAAAATAATGCAAAACTAAATCCACAAGAATGCAGGAAAAAAAGGCACAGAGGTGCAATTATATCTTTTAGGGCGTTGCTCCCACCACTTCCGCAAGTGAGACATGTACCTTCCCATTATTTTAATTTATTTTAAAAATATTCTACAATTTTCCACTATTTTCTTTTATTCCAAAAATACCCTACACCTCTCTTATCCTTAACAATCTTTCTCTTTCTCTCTCTACATTAATGGAGCATTTACATGACATTAATGGAACATTTACATGACTCAAATTTGAACTTGTGATATATATTTTCTTAAATAAGTTTGATTTAATCTTATTTTTGTTGTTGAATATATTTTTTTCTTTTCAAATTACTTAATAAATGGTAAAATTTTGTTCTAAATTTCTAGAAAAATGTTTATATATATGTGTGTTTTTTTTATATATAATATCAATAATTTTTAACATAAAATTCAAAGAAAACTTCAATATTAGGACTTCCACCATTTCTATTTTATAAAATTAAAAGTTAGATGCAAATACAAAATAATAAACATAATAATATTAATAGTAAATAATGATATATTATTATTATATCCTAACTTTATAATGACGAAAGAACTAAATAAATTCTAAATCTTTAACAAATAACTTTTTTTTTATATTTTAAGTATTTAATAATATTTTTATATTATTTATCTAATAAATTAAATATTTTATTCATGTTATTTGAGTCAAACATGTCGGTGAGTTAAAATATAATATAATGTTAAAAATTATATATATTATATGTAAAAAAAACACATATAAAAACATTTTTCTAGAAATTTAGAACAAAATTTTACCATTTATTAAGTAATTTGAAAAGAAAAAAATATATTCAACAATAAAAATAAGATTGAATCAAACTTATTTGAGAAAATATATCACAAATTCAAATTTGAGTCATGTAAATGCTTCATTAATGAGCCATGTAAATGCTCCATTAATGTAGAGAGAGAAAGAGAAAGATTGTTAAGGATAATAGGGAGGTGTAGGGTATTTTTGGAATAAAACAAATATGAGGAGGTGTAGAATATTTTTGAAATAAATTAAAATAGTGGGGAGGTACAAGTCCCACTTGGGGAGGTGTAGGGAGCAACACCCTTTCTTTTAATGTCAATTTACACTTGGAGTATGGGCCATTCATCTTGATTGGTTTGGGCCTATTATTACAATAAATAATAATAATATTAATAAAGGTGACTCATTTATTTAAAGGTTAAAACCACTTAGGCGTCCATGTTTTCATAAGGTCTTCCCATTTTGGTCCCGTTCTTATAAAACTTCCCAATTGGGTCCTTAAAAGTGTCAATTTCGTTGAAATTAACCCCTGCCGTTAAAATTGAGTAACGGTGTTAAATCTGGGCAGAGTTGGATGGAGGACGTGTCAACCATTAAAACGTGGCAGAAAAACTGAGTGGTACATGACGTAATTAATTGATAAATTGAAATTAAAAAGGGGATTAGGATTAGTTAATTTAAGAAAGGGATTAGGGTTAATCTTCTTCTCCATCCAGAAAGAGAGAAAGCCTAGGGTTCCCTCTCATCATCTGCGGCAATCATCTGCACTCAAAAAGGTGATGGAATCTTAGATTTTGAAGAGAGTGTTGTTTCTGTATCGTTGTCTTCGGACCCAGCTTCCAGTTCCAGTCTAAGACCTTCCCTTTCAATTCACTCCAAATCAAATTCATTTTCATCATTCGATCAGACCCTTCTTTTTCCACCAAGCCAATCCATGAGTTTCCATTGACCCACGTCTCCGTCACCTGCCAAATCCAACCCCGCTTCGCAAAATGGTGGAGACCTCCACGTTAGGGCGCTTCCACCACTATAAGAAATGTACCCAAGACGTGTACGTGCAGTTCCTGGGTCCATTGGTCTTCGTGAGTACTTTGGCACTGTACAAAAAAACACTCAAACACCACAACCAACGAATCTGGAGGCACTGAGGTAGATGAATCTTCAGTGGTAAGAAAGATTTCGTCAAATGGAGGAGCGATTCAATGAGCAGATACGAGAACAAAAACAAATACAAAGAGTGCTTGAAGAGAAGCTGCAATCCATGACGCAGGGCACCCTAGGTGTGCCCACTAAAACTCCCACACCCCCTCCTGCCAGCACCAAAGGATCCTGCTCTGCTATTGAACCTACTGACTACAATGGTCAGTATGACTTGTTGGTTGAAGGGGATCTCGCACGCATTGTGGCTGTTGGACGAGTAGTTGAGAGAGGAGACATTATTCATGGTGTTCCCATACCACTCCAGCATGTGTGTGTCATGATTGACGAGCTTCGGGATCCCCAGGCTCAGGTCCCTGTACCCACTCCAAAAGTTCAATTTGTAGGAGAGGTCATAGGAACTTTTTTAGCTTGGCCTAGAGCATTGGTTGTCACACACATTGGTACACAACAGGTATAATATTTGTATCATTGGCTATTTTATATTATAATTTCAAAATATTTGTTCATAACTTTGAAAATGTTATCTTTAGTTCACACATCCTTAAAAGCAACTGATGCATGAAGCACCAATACCTGAATATGATGATGGTCATGATGGTGATGACATGGTTGAATCGGAGGATGATCCGGTAGCAAAACTACTGACAAGAATTCCCAAGTTCAACAAAGGATCAATACAAATATATCACATTCAATGATGTATCGGAGATCATTTCGTGAGATAAGTGGTTGAATATTTCTGTTATTCAACTTTGGTGCATGTAAGATGGTTAATTTTGTCTACCAGAATATTTTAATTTAGATGCCTACTTTGTAATAAGTTAACTTTGTTGTTATAGGTACATGGACACAATCATTGTAGATCAAGGTCGGTCTTCCGTTGACGGATTTGTTGAACCTCAGACCGTTCAACGTTGTGGTAACACAACTGAAATGAAACAAAATTATTTGCAAACATGGATGACTGAGTCAAATAGAGACATATACCTTGTGCCATACATTGACGAGTATGCCTTGTTTTATGTAAAATGTAATTAAAGTTTACTTAATTAGTTTACTAATTATTTATGATGTTCCAAACAGGGCTCACTGGCAACTGGTAGTCCTCATTCCCAAAAAAAAATACAGTTGTCTTCTTCTGTTTGCTGCAAAAGAAGATGAAAGATGACTTGAAATTCCTGCTTCAAGGGTAAGTGTTTCGCTAAAAATGACTTTTAATTTCATGTCGGCCTTAATTTTTAATGATTTCATACTTAAATTAATATTACTTTCTGTTTTAATATAAATAGAGTAATGGGTACATCTCGAGATCAACTAAATAAAGTGTTGTATCCCAAAGTTTTGTGCATTTATAGTTTTAATTCATTTACTTTGTTATTCAATTATCTTAATTCTTGACTATATTTACTTTGTCATTTTAGTGTAACAGACAGCTTGATTCATGGGAATGTGGGTATTATGTGATGTCTTGGATTAAGACCATCATTCGAGCTGGCATTACAGATAAGTGGAATGAGGTAATAATTAGACTTACTTTGAAAACATCATAAAATCAATTAATTCTTTTGAACATATATCAAACCATAATCAATATTTCTTAATTGTGCAGAACTTCAACAATTCATCTGTTATAACCGAAGGCATTATAAGGCAGATAAGGCAAGAGTGGGCAACTTATCTTATCCAAAACTGGAAGTAGAGCAAGACTTATTTTTGTCGTTTTCAATTACTTAGGTTTAGTTTAAGTTTATAATTTTATTTTATTGATCTTGGATTGAATTATATTTATTTATAGCTCAAACAAACAATTATTTATTATAAACAATTGTTCTGGGAAATTTTTATGAATTTCAGGTGTGGTTATATTCGAAAAATTAATTTTTTTATTAAAAAAAATTGCCCCGTAGACGTCGGTTAAGGAAAACCTGACGTCCACAGACATCAATCAATGCACAAAGCGACGTCCAATATGTAACAGTGACAAAACGATCCAGCGCTTACATACGTCTCTTTTGTTTACCATTGACGTCTATGGTAACATCGATTGTTACTGCGCCTGACGTCTATTTGGACGTCGGTTGTGTGTAAAACCGACGTCTATATACACGTCTGTCATTACTTGACTGATGCAAAGTAACGTCACTAGAATAAACGTCAAAAGCCCAAAATAACCGACGTTAATCAGTGTTTTTCCACTAGTGTTTCTTCACATCATAAAGTTGGATGATATATTGCTTCTAACTATTGTCAGAATATGAAAGATGTATACTTGTCAAAATAAGCTTGTATGGGATTATATTATCCAGTTTTTGCATGGATATGGTAAATAATAATGTGTTAGTCGTTGTTGGTTTCTGTAAAGTAGTTTTTGCTTAAAATGATAGAATCTGGACAGAAGTTGTTCTAAACATTATGCTGAGTGAGTGCGTCTGCTGGATCCAAGTTTAAGCATCCAAACTCTATCCACTTTCTCCATTTCTTTACAAACAGTAATGATAATAATAGACCTATAAACATATTTATTGTCTACTAAAGACATTAAATTATCTTCAAAACATAATATTAAATGATTAAATTGATTTTTTTATGATTTTTCAGAAAAAAAAATTAATTAAACTGCTTTGTGATTTTTGCACAGCGAAATTCAGAAGTCTTATTACTATTTCATTGGACAAAATTCATAAAATCGGAATTTCATGTTCAACTTTAACTGAATTTTAATTCAATGGGTAAATTAGGAAGAAAAGCAACATGCAAAAACTTAACCATTCTCCTTCAAAAATCAATAAATTAAAATTAAGTTTCAACATTAAGTTAATAACATATTTAACTAACATTTTATGTGGTAAAATATCACAGTGGAAATAGACCATACCAAAGTCACAATTAAATATGATATTTGAACTTAATTATAAATAAAAGAGTTACATTATTTATGGTAAAAAAATCATATTTTATAACGTACAAAAACGAACTATGATGTACATAGTTTTTTATGTTATAATAGGTCTACACATTCATTTTTATGACATAGCAAAATTTTATTAAATTGTCATAATATATCTCTTTAACATATATTTAGGGATGTTGTAACATGTATTACTAGTGCAAAAATCATATTTTATGACGTACAAAAACGAACTATGATGTACATAGTTTTTATATGTTATAATAGTTCTACATATTTTATGAAGTAACAAAAATTTACGTCATCTGAACATATTATGACAGTTTCTAAAATCAGTCCATTTTTTTATATGAATATTAGAGAAAATTGTTTCAAATTGATATTTAGTACAATTATCTATGTTCACATTCATTAGACTTCTTGACATAGCAAAATCTAACAAAAAAGAAATAACTCTAATGAATGTGAACATAGATAATTTTACTCAATAACAATTCGAAAAAATTTTCTCCAATATTCATATAAAAAAAATGAACTGATTTTAGAAACAAATATGTTCAGGCGACGTAATTTTTTGCTACGTGATAAGATGTGTAGACGTATTATAACTTACAAAATTATGTACGTCATAACTCATTTTTGTACGTCATAAAATATGATTTTTGTACTTGAGCTAACATTTTTATTTATTTATAAATGTTCTATCCAATATTTTTTATCGATAATTATTTGTATAAAAAAATAATTGAAATGAGAGGATTTAAGTTTTTAGGAAGATAACACTTTTATAAGAAATAGAGAATAGAATTGTTTCAACTTTTATATATAATCCTTCTACTAATAATTATAACCTTTTTTAAAAAAAAATTAAATTCCATCTTCTAATGTTCATCCAAACATGTTTTCATCTTAGATGCAAGTATTTAAGTTAAAAAAATATGGATGTATTAGATTCCTAATTTCAAAATTAACTATTCTTTTTAGTTTTTAAAAGTAAAAAGTCAATTGATTAAATAAATACTAAAAATATTGGTAATATATCCTTTATAAATAAATATAGTAAGTAATGTTATCTGTGAGCAACAATCAGTTTACCCAAACATATCTTGTCCATAAAAGTTATAATCAATTGGAAAGTGCAAATTAATTAGGGTCGGAAGAAAGATACACTTTTGGATTTCTTATTTTAAAATTTTGAAAATATCAAAAGGAAAAAAACTAATCAATTCAATTTATAAAAAAAAAGACAACGTTTCAAACAGAATAAATGGTTATTGTGTAGCAATTAGCACATAGACGTCTATCCAAACTCTGAAAAAAGTCTTTTAGCCACTGTGAACGATTATTGTATCTTGATGAAGTTTAACATCCAAAAGTTTTGATTGTTTTAGAGCGACCTCCTCCTGAATGCATCTTTGCATGAGGATTGTTGTGCTTTGAAAAAAAGAAAAAGTGGTTGAATGAACCGAATGACAAAATCAACAGACCTATGCTTTTCAAATCTTTCTTCTTGTGCAAAAAGGAGCGCTTCAATTTCCTCGGTGTAGAGATCCATGCAGTAGAAAGAAAGAAACTTGGTAGGAACGTCGTTGCCATCAAGATATTTTTCAAGATCAAGACCACTAATGGTAGCTAAGACTTGTTGCCACACCAAAAAATTCTCTTATGGGTGATAGGAGTGGAAAA
This sequence comes from Vigna radiata var. radiata, assembly GCF_000741045.1. Classification (NCBI taxonomy): domain Eukaryota; kingdom Viridiplantae; phylum Streptophyta; class Magnoliopsida; order Fabales; family Fabaceae; genus Vigna; species Vigna radiata. The sequence goes on along the minus strand of NC_028357.1, from coordinate 4,569,216 downwards.
GGGATGTGGAACATATTGGAAGAAAAAGCAAGAACGGGTGGAGAGGTTTGGGAAGATTCAAAGACAGCGAAAGCCATGCAGAGAATAAATTTTTATGATTGTGTTTTTATGGGTGAATTTGTGTGTGCGTGTGCGTGTATGTGGGTGTTCGTAGGTATGTGTATGTGCGTCCATATATGTGCATGTGTGTGTCTGTGTGCGTATGTGTGTCTGTGTGCGTATGCGCGTGCGTGTTTACATCTGTGTTTAGGTGTGTGTAAGTGTGTGTATGGGTGTGTGTGTTTATGCGCGCCCGTGTGTGTATGCATGTGCGTCAGTATGTGCGTGTGTGCACGTGTGCGTGTGTGTGAATATATAAATAAGAAAGTAAGAAGTAATAAGTATCTGACTACCTACTCATTTATTCTACTTAACGTTTTCAGTAAATATTTGTATATGGATTTATTTTCGTTAAACAATTATTTGTTTATTAACTTCATTTTGGTACTTTAAAATTATGGTTGTAACTCATTCCAGATTTACAACCATTTGATGATGAATGGTATGCATTTTAAAGAAAAAAGGAAAATGATATTTTGACACCAATTTTTGACACTATTTTGACATTGCACACGTGTCAAAATGTGGTTGGACGATTTCAAATTAAAAAAGCTGAAACAAGGGCATATTTGGAAGAAAAAAACCAAAGATTTATTTTTAATTTGAAATCGTCCAACCACATTTTGACACGTGTGCAGTGTCAAAATGGTGTCAAAAAATTAGTGTCAAAAGTTCATTTTCCAAGAAAAAAAAATGTTGAAGATGTGGTTTTCGTTATTAAAACAAGAGGGCGATTTTTCAAATAATGGACAAGAAAATGATAACAAAAAATCTTTTAAAAATGTAGTATCATAAGTGTTATAACATTGAGTATTTAACACTTACTATTATACTTTTTTATTATGATATATTTATGTGTTAATTTTAACCTCTTTTACATTACGAATAGTGTTTATTTGTGTTATTTTGTTATCTGTATAATATTTTGAAATTTTCTGTATGTGTGATCCACCGGTGCGGTACCCATATGCATGCAGCGTAGCGAAAATGTGATGCGAAGTTAACAAGACATGTCCTTGGTCTCATAGGAAAAGATTCACCATTCAAAAAGCATAGGAAGAAAAAAGACATGCAACTCAACATTAATTACATCAAAAACTAGATGATACTAACATAGACATGAAATGAAAACAATAGAGGACAATATTTCCGTACCAGCACAGCATGCAGACGTACTATTTCACTCATCACCATGAGAAGAGGGGCAAGCAGGTATTAGTAAAGGTGAAAACAACAAGAAATAAGCTTCAAACCAAAATCCTACAGAAATCTATGCTTTAGTCGGTGGTTCGTTGTGCCCTACACCAGGGCTATGACCGGGACTCGTTGGGCGGTAAGCATCACGAGGAGGACTATCACTCTCCTCATTGGTGGTGTACCAAGTAGGATGTTGTGGACTCCTAGGTATAGCAGGTGGTTGAATGTGAATGTTGTTCCTTGCTGCTTCCAATAACCCAAACTCGTGTTGCAGAATAAGGAAGAAAAGAATGGTTAACATGATGGTTTTCTGTGCCATGAAGGATTTGATAACACTAAAATGGGATTCACAAGAGCACAAAACAAGATCCTTCAACTGCACACTAACTATACCTAGCTGCTTCCACTCACTGATGCGTTTCATCGTCTACCAGAGATCTATTTAACGTGACTGCTTCGGCCCCGCGTGGGATCATATTCCAACAGACCATGCAACTTGCACCATAAACTATGAGTTTAATCCACATGGGGATGTCTCTTAAAGATTATGAAAATGCAGATAAAATAGTAAAGATTTATTGGAATATTAACAAAAGAAGTTAGTCCAACATCGGTTGGCACTCCAATGATTTCTTAAAATAGCTATTCTATGCAATTTGATTTAAGTTACTATATTCAATAAAGAGAATGTTTCTTCCACTAAGTAAACTGTGGATTCTGTATATTCTGTCGATAACATGGTTTTTGGTAATAGGTTTTTCTTATATATAAGTATATGGAGTGGAATGGTTGCGATTAAATAATTCTAATGACAGTTTTTGTTTCAAAATACCCTGGTTTTTGTTTCAAACTGTTTTTGTTATGAAATAGTGTTGAAGTTATTAATTTGTCCTTGTATAGAATGAATGATGTCTCTGATATATGCATGGCTGTCCAAACTGCGTACTCACAGGCAAAGTAGCTAATTACCAGAATTAAAATTTTGATTAAGTCGGCCAACTCTCATTGATAGAAATTTTTGTAACCACTGTCATGGACTTTATTCTTATAGTTATTTATTTTCCCTTATATCAAGGTATCCTTACACATGTTACGAGAAGAAGAATGCCCTATTGTTAATTCTAAGATGCTCTCTCTCATTAAAAAAAAAAAAAAAACTAAATTAATATATTTGAGTACATCACAGCAGATTTAAACACCACTTTGAAAAGGAAAAGAAAAGTTGAGTTAAACTAATGACAGCACCTCACCAAAATCAAGTTCAGGAGACTGATGATTTCAAAAACATATTTTTTCTAAAACGAATGTTATTTCTTGTATGCCACAAAGACCACTTGAGAACGTGTATGACACATATTAAAACTAAAAAATCTACTTTATTTCTCTCGAATAAGGAAACCACGACTTAAATAGTGTTGTTTAGCACATGTATTGAAGAACCAAGGGTTCACCCAGCACCATTGCAGAACACCAAACAACAGTGGAAAGGAACAAGAAACAAGTGATTAGGGTAAAGCAGAATGTGCATACAACGTTATAGATTCGGTGAATTACATCATCTTACGAGTTCAACAGGAGATATATGCTATCTAACATAACCTGTTTCAAGATTTCTGAAGGTTCTTTGCATTTCCAAAACACTGCAATCAAAATCTCATACTACCATTAGAACTAAATCACAAAAGAAAATATATTATGGAAGGATGTGTGAATTGATAAAGTGTGAACTCTATGAACCACATAAGAATCATATTATTTTTAAGAACGTAGTACCAGACCAAAACGATATTTGATGTGGCGCCCAAATGAAAGTTTGGACATTTTGAAATATAAAAATACAAATTTCAATTTATCTTTCTCTTATGGTGTCCTTGTCCTATACTTTTGTTGAGGATTCATATGTTAGAAACACATCACAAAATCTCTTCCTATGATATGAGTAATATGAAGATAATTATACATGACTCTTAGATCTATAACTTAGATTTTGGGATTTAAAATGACAGGTTTTTTTATTTGCCGTTATGATATTAACAAACACATTCTATAATGAAGTTCATGTTGCTGACTTTTTGTCAAGGGATTCATAAGAATATTTATCCCTGCAAGTTTGCAAGAACAGTGTACAAAGGTTGTTAGGGTTCCTATGTTATGCTAAAAAAACTAAATACACCAGCAAAAAGTGAAGCAATAACCTCCTAACTACATTCATAGAAGACTGAGTAGAGTTTTTTTTTTTTTTTAAATTATAAGAAGATTAATAGAATTTTTGTAAGTAATATTGTTTGATTATTTTTTTATTATGTAATAAAAAACTGTATATATTCTTTGTAAAATAGTTATAGCACATCAAATGCTCCACAATCAATATCTTTCTTTGTCGATAAAAATTATGAAATGCTCCACAATCAATATATTTGTTTGTCGATAAAAATTACGAAGAAACTTCAATAATTTAAACACTTAAGCTAAGGAAATCCATTAACATTATTCTTTTTTGCTTTTATTGAAATTGAAGGTTTGACATGATTAGTCAGACAAGCTTTAAAAACTCATGCCAGTGGGTAAAAAGAAAGTATGGTGAATATGCTATAGTTTATCAATTATACATGTGAAGAAATAGGTAGAAATATATATATATATATATATATATATATATATATATATATATATATATATATATATATATATANTATATAAAAGTTGTTTGATTTAGAGTAGAGAAATGTACAATTGTAATTACAAATATTTATGATAAAACTTGAAAATCAATTTGACAACAGATTAAAAATCTTGAGATCTTGAGAATGGACTTAAATTTTATGTGCATGAATTGTTCAACAATAAAGGAATTGTTCACCAAACCTGTTAAACTAGTTGGGTTGAAACTTCTCAACAAGATGTAATTGTAGAACAAAAACACCAACACATATGCTGCTAGGATTCTCCTTATCCCACGTGAGAGGCTAAATTAAAGAGCTCAAAAAGGTGTTTTTTTAGAATACAGGGCACAGAAGATTCAGTTCTTTTTATCTTAAATAGTTGAAAACACCATTGGTTCGAGAAACGTAGTCAAAATATGTTCTCCTTTGGTTTATGATTCTTGTATTTTTTTTTATTTTTTATTTTATGGTTATCCTATCGATCAATCTTTTACTTCTGCACCCAACGATGGTAATCACACCAACATTTCATTTGAGGAAAACATTGGACACAATTACGTCCTTACATATTCAAATAATTAATTTAATAGTTCTACTACTCCTATGGAAACAGAGATGGATTCATCAATAAAAAAAAAAAGGTACTTGACGGATTTTGATACAATTTACTGCACACAAATTTTTAAGTACTAAATATCCTATTCAAAATTATTTGTAATCATATACTGATTTTTGGTTTTACATTTTTTTCTCAAAAGTAGTCCATAACTTTTACACATACATCTAAATATGATTGTTGGAATGAAGACATATGGAATTACTTTCTCTTGAGAAAAATAAAACTTGGTCCATGGTGAATCCTCTTCTCCCAGTAAAGCACCCGAGATTAGATGTAAATGAGTTTGTAAGATTAAACATAAATCTAATGGTATAGTTGAAAGATTTAAGGCACTACTCTACTCGTTTATAAGTACTTGGATACATGTACATTATTTTGGTGGTTTAGAAATCAATATGAGAAAAAGAAATATTCCTCTTTTTTCAATATTGTTACGTATTTTCTATGGGTGATAAATGATAAATATGCAATTGAGCTAAAATGTTGGCAATGAATTTTATTGGTATGCTAGAAAGAGTGGTATTTTCAATTAGTTTCTAAAAACATAGGACTAGATCCATGGAAAATTTTAGTAAAATTTCATGGCAATGGAGACAAGAAGAAAGGTTGAAAGAACAATTGTAATGATAAATATTACATGTTGTTTAGGGTCGAGGCCAATAATTTACTATTGCACAGGTTGTTGGCAGTCTAAATGTTCATCCTAACGAACCTGTTCGTCCTTACTGTTCATATGTTATATAAGAAGGTTACGTACAAAAGGTATTTCGATGCCAAAATCGTAAAAATTCGACAGTTCAAACTATTAATGTGTATTACATGTCATCTACCCTTTTACCTCTATTATGTGTTTATAAGCTTCGAAATGAGTTTTGGATTAGTGAACGACCTAATTAGAATCCAATTGATAATAATCATAATTTGTCCTAAATTGATCAGTGTTAGGAGTAATCTCTCTATAAGTTGACATTTCGACTTGTTGATAGCAGTCGTTCAATCTCATGAGTAATACCTGGTCAAGTTTGGGTGATGGCTGACATGGCTGGCCTTTTGGACAACCATATAGTACATAGCCCCCCCAAGCCAGAGCTTATCATGATAAGCGAGGGATTTGTGATGGAGGTTGTCTCGACCGCATTCGGGGGTGCTTCGCTCGTCTTACTGGTCAGAACCGTTTTTCATAATGTAATTAACTTATTACATTACTAACATAATCGATTGTTTTGCATCTGTCATGATGAAAACTATAAATTGACGCATTACACACAACTCTATAACTTTTTTATCATTCTAAATTTTCATATATGATATCTTTGATTTGAGAAAAGTATTACAGGTTTTAGAGACGATCCAAGAATCAAGATTCAAAGAATTGAAAGAAACTTGAAGGATTCTTGAGAGAAACATTGTGGACGTATTGGCTTATCATTCTCTGCACTACTGACATGTTTCTACATTGATCAGAAATGTGTATCTGCAATCTTGGATTGTGTTGCCCTGTTCGAGCATGACAAGAAGAAGAACAAGGGGTTCTTGGTACTTTGAGACGTGTTCTCAAAGGGTTTTGCAATGAAGATGTGTGGTTCTTTGTGCAGGTGTTATCTTTCTACATTCGAGAGAGTCTCTATAAAACCTTTGGTGTAAAACTCAAATCATTATAGTGAAAGATCCTTCAATCTAAGGTTGATTGGAAGGGAAATGGATGTAAGCATTGAGGTCAAACCAGTATGAATCCCCTATTTCTATTTCTTTCATTATCTCTTTTACTTTCATTGCATACGTGTACTAATTAGATTACAAGAAAGATTAAAGAACATTCTAAGTTTGCGAAAAGACTTAAAAAGCATTCGTTTTTATTGTTCACCAATTCACCCCCATCTTGGTGTTGAGAAACAAGGCACTTTGTTTCTAATAGTCATCAAGATGTTGCCCATTTTGGCTTTCGTACTCCCTTCTTGCACCACCTTGCACAATTCTTCCCTCTGCTAGTTGGGGATAGGTTGACTTAGGTCATCCAACATAGATTGTTGGGCGGTTTGCTCTTGGTAGACAGTCGTGTTCTCAACCCTCAAAGTCGTTAACTCTCTTCATGCCTATGTTGCATCTCTTGCATCTAGTGTTGCATTGCTCTGATCATCTCCATGGATCCTACTGGTTGTCTGATTCCTCTGGTCCTATGGTTCTCATGTTTCTTGTAGTCACCATTAGGTTGTTGTTTATTGAATACTCGGGCTCCATGGTGGTGTCAAAATGTTTTGGGTGTGAGGCTTGAGGTCAAATGTTTACTATTGCACAGTTTGTTGGCGATCCAAATGCTCGTCTTCAAGCTACTGTTCGTCCTTACCATTCATCCGTTATATAGGAATGTTAGATGCAGAAGGTGCTTTGATGTCAAAGTCAGCAAAGATTTGGCAATTCAACCTATTAATGCATATTAAATGTTGTCATCTACTTCTTTACTTCAAACTAGTATTTATATACTTTGAAATAAGCTTTGTATTAGTGATGACCTAATTACAATCTAATTGGTAATAATAATACTTTGTCTTAAATTGATCAGTGTTAGGAGTAATCTCTCTATAGACTGATCGTTCGACCGTTGATAGTAGTCTTTTAATCTCATGAGTAATATTTAGTCAAGTTTGTGACATGATTAGTCGTTTGGATCTTCTAGTCCAAAGTTGACCAAACGCTTATACGATACACATGTAAAACTCGTGTAGTATTTATAATAGTAATGTCAAGTTGGTCTAATACAATATTATCAGATAATGTTTAATGTTATATAGGGTTTAAGTAGGAGGTTTTGGAATAGGAAAAGGAGAAGTATTGCGCCAAATATAAAACAACCATATTGGATGTAAATTATGAAATTAAACTTAAGTATTAAATGTGTGGAGAAAAATATTTGTCTATAAGATGTTTTATCTTAAGTTGAGGGTGCCTATTACTATAAGTCAAAGTTTTGAAATAGAAGTATTTGGCAACAATTATAAGTATTTTTATAAGAAAAAATTTAAATAACGATCAATTTTAGAGATTACAAATTATTAATTACTTTAGTATCTAATTTAAATACTAATTTATAAACTAAAAATTATCGATACTTAAAATAGTTTTTATTATGAATAAAAAATTATAATTGGTTTTTGAATTTAAGTTCTAAATGGATTTCTAAAATTAATTATCAAAGTTTTGGCTATGTCTACAATAGTCTCTACTAATTAATGACCAATTTGAACAATATAGTCAATATTTTAATAGTTAATTTTAGAGAGAAATTTAAAATCTAATTCATAAAACAAATTACAATTTTTCTTTCAAAATAGACTAGATAAAAGTAATTTTTAGTTTTAGTATATAAATTAGTTACTATGACTAATTATTTTTTTCTCTTTGTTGTTATTTAAGGATGTAGTGTATTACCTGGTTTTGATATACAAATGTAAAATATTGTAATTATCTACCTAATTTGGTTTATTTTGTATATGGTTAGGATATTTTAAAGTGTTTATAGTATATTCATTTTGAACGAAGATATACATTCAAGTATGATTTTTAATTTTTTTAAAAATTTGTATATTTTGTACAACTTCTTTATAAAAAATAAAAATTGTTTTGGGCAAATTCTTTTTATAAAGTAGTAATATCCATCGTGAATAAAAAGAAACTACAGTATATAAATAATATTTTAATTTATAAACTTTGACATGAAATTAATTTCTTTTTGTCTTGATATAATTTGGTTTAATTCCTTAACTTCAAAAATAAATATTTATATTCCTTTTAATTTAATTGTGTTAAATTTTTTTCTGTATCAAACAACATTTTAAGTTAATATTTGAGTTGTTTACTTTTACACATTTCAATTTAAATGTTAGGTTAAAACATTGTTTAAGAAGTAAAAAAAGAAAAGTTAATGTCACATTAAAAGAAATTAATGTGATTGAGTTAGGAAGATTATATTGATTCATTTTATAAGTTTGGAAATCAAAATATTTTGATGTTTAAGACAAACACAAATTCTAATTTCACATAAATGTTTAGAGATTAGAAATAAAAAATTACAATTAGTATGTAAATTAAATTAACATTAGCTATCAAAGTTTAAACTACTTACTATTATTAGTCTCTATTATTAGAAATTAATTTAAAATTTAATAATAGTAAGAAACTAAATATTCAATAGTTAATAGGCTCTTACTCAAATTAATTATAATTTTTTATTAATAATAAATACTATTTTAAATATTATTAATTTTAATTTATAAAATAATGTCTAACTAATTATTTTTTGTTACGGAAGTAGTGTCTGTTTAATGGTTTTTTAGTGTACTTATAAAGCAAAATTAGTCATTTTTTTATAAACAAATAACTATATTAAAAGAAACATTAGAATTTCCTAATACACATATAATATATACAAAATATAATAGAAATTCCCCTGAAGCTTGACCTTTCTTACTTATAAACAAGATCCAACACTTTCCTATCCATAATCGATAATTATTTATTTGCAATTAAATGGTTAAATAATGAAAATATATATATATATATATATATATATATATATATATATATATATATATATATGAACTTTCCTGAATTATTCTCGAAACTAATCAAAGACGAAGAAGCAGAAATTGTGAAACCCAATAAAAGTTGGACAGCATTAGGAGCACAAACATATTCGAGGATTCCTAGATATGGTTTGAAGTAGTGGTATTGGGTGAAGATCCAATGCATCAGACATATGCAGATGGAGAAAAGCAAAATCTTTCCGCCATTTCCATAATTTATTGTTCTTCCAAACAAAATATAATGAATCCCAACAACAGTACAAGCTTAGCCTATCATGCCAAAGAAAAAGGTGTGAAAGATGAATGAATGACAGTGTAATGAATTAAGAAAACCACAAGTTGCAACTTGAATGTCTTGTGATGATGCATAATGATCATATCTCCACAACTTTCGAAGTTAAAGGAGCATTAGTTGTGCGTATTGTATATGTTATATTTAAATTAACAACGATATCTCGTATTGGTGTGTTTGTTTGACCTACATACAAGTCATGCACTACGGGTGGTCGAATTATTTGATGATAGTGGTGTTGGAAAAATCTCCCCATACACACTCAAATATTTTTTTCAAAATTGAGTCTTGTTATTCATTTATAATTGAAAGACTTTAAATAATCATGATATTTACAATATTATGAAAATAAAAATAATATTTGAAAATAAAATCTCAACTGACTTAAAAATAAAATTTCCTTTACCTATCATAAAATAATATTTTACTTAAATAAACAGAAAATCATAACTATTCATTCCTATTTTATCTCTATCAAATCAAATATTACTAGATCCAAAACTAATAAAATAATATATATAGAAAGAGAACCAACGTTCTCTACAAATATTATCGACTTTCGAAAATATTAAAAATCTCGTAACAACTAAAAATAAAATTAATTTATAATATATAAAAAAATATAAATCTTACTTTAAAAACCAATTTTAAAATTAAATTATACTTAAAGTTAATTTCTTATAACATAACGTGGTAAGTAAATGATGCCAAAAATAAGATACCTTGGTAGGGTTTTATGTGAGTGCCTTCACAAAATGAAGTTTGGTGTGCAGTGCGAAATACCTAAACTGTCTTTGGGAATGCATACCTACAACCTACTCCTTTCATTCATTAGTGTCACTAAAAAAAATGGTTATTAATTATTCATGATAGAAATCTGTTAATAAAGTAAAAGTTTCACAAGTGTAATATTTATGTTTAAATCATGAATAAAACATAAACCAGGAAAGCATTTTAAATTCCATACTCGATGTACAATTCATACTCGAATCTCCCATCGGAAGATTTGGATATGTTAACGCTTGTAAGCATTTTTTTTTTCTTTTAATTATTTAAACTTTCAACTTGACTAAATTTAGTACTTTGATTTTGTGTCAGACTAAAACTACTTTAAATAATTAATATATTTTTTTTATATTTGAAACATAAATCTAAATTTGCAAAATGTTAAAACAAACAAGCTATTATATATTATTGGTTTTTATACTAATTGCATGATTCAATTTAATAAAATATAGAGAGAGAGATTTATTGAATTGGATCGTGTGTGTAATTTGCTGACAATAAAAAATATATATTATTTTTGTTGTTGTTATTACATAATACGAGTTAGTATTTTTTGTTGGTCTCGTATAACATTTAGTCTTCCGAATTGTATTAATTCATTCTAGAACTGAATAATAATTTTTTTAAATATTACAACTGTAAATCACATAATTTATTTATAAATAATAAAATTATTTTTTTCTATAAGTCTTCGTATTATGCCTATGTTCTCCACATTCATGACATTTTCTCTTGTCACAGTAAAAGTGTATGATAGTTTGAATGAGTATCTTCTTATTCATTAAAAATAGGTATAAATATCAAAGTAATATGACTACAGTCAACTCTCTAATTTATGCATACTATACTTACTGGAAACTAATAACCTAATTGCTAGAAAAGCGAATAATTCCTAACCTAATAATAGGAAATTAATTGGGTTAATTACAAGAAAATAATTCCTATTCTATCACACTTATGCAGTCAAAGTGGGAGGTTTATGAACACTTGGACTAATTTAAAAATCATCAAAAAGAACCTTAAGCCTTTGGTGAATATATCAATATCTTGTGGAGGGAAGTACATGAAGAGCTTGTTCTAACCATATGTTGTCTTTTCCTAAACAAAGTGAATATCCATTTCAATATTGTATATTAATGTTGCACAAGATTACCAAATAGATAAATGACACTAACATCATCATAATACACCAAAGTAACTTGAGGGAAAGGAAAATGAAGCTACAATGAGATTACAGAGCCAACAAGTAGAAACAACATTGGCAACACCTTTATATTCAACCTTTGAAATAGAACAAGAAAGAGTGTGTTGACACTTTGAATACCAAGGGTTAAGATACCAAGAAACACACAATAACCAGATGTGGAGCATCTGGTGTCAAGACATCCACCTTAATTGGCATTAGTATAAAAAATAAGTTTCTTAATAGAGGTCAGATATAAGTGCAAACCATATTGTAAGGAACCGTAAACATAAAGTTGAATATGTTTCAATACTAGCATGTGCTCAATGTAGGAGGCATGCATTTGAAGATAGACTTGTCAAACAACATATGAAATGTCCAAACGAGTGAAGGTGAGATATTGTATAGTGCCAACAAGACTCTGGTACATAGTGGGATCCTCATATGATATGCAATGTACTGAGCTTCTACATGGTATAATAATAGTAGTATAAAAATTGCACGAGTTCATGTCAACATGTGCAATGATGTCACTAACATAGGGGCCTTGACAGAGGCATAGGCCATTTGCATCTCTAGTTACAACAATCCCGAGAAAATAATTCAAAGTACCAAGATCCTTCATAACAAATTCAAATGCAAGGAGTGCCATGATAGATTTGTAAAGGTCATGGAATCAGGTAATGAGAATGATAAATCAATGTAAAGGAGGATGTACTCCATGTTACAACTACGTGGTAGATGAAGAGAGAGTGATTAAAGAACTATGATGAAATCCAATGGTAGAAACATGGTCAACAAAGTGTTGGTATTAAGCATAAAGCGTTTGCTTCTTACCATAAAGAGATTTCTTCAATCGACAAACATGATTAGGATGAAAGATATCATAGAAACTAAATGGTTGTATGTAGATCACCATGGCGAAATGCATTCTGAACATACAATTGATAAATGGGACAATATTTGGAGAACACAATTATGAAAATTGTGTGAATGGTCACAGGTTTCGCCATGGAACTGAACACCTCATCACAATTCATACTTACAATTGAGATATGCCATCACCTATAAAATTTGCTTTGTAATGCTAATATTAGCTATTAGATTTATTTTTATATCGTAAATCCACATACATTGAATGATATTAACATCACAAGATCGCATAACTAAATCTCATGTATTATTTTTACTTAGAGCATCAAATTCAAACTGCATGACAATTTTACAAGTAAGGTCCAATAAAACAAGGGAGGGATTTTTGGCAATAGGTGATATTTTAGGGCCGACATAGAAAACAAAAAGGTTAAAAAGCTTTATGGGTTTGTAGACACCTATCATGCTATGGGTGGCCATGGTCCATGGTGGGAGGGGTAGATCGTGATAGAGGTGTAGGGTTTAGAGGCAAGGTAGATTGGTCTGAAGTAGGAGAAGTAAATAGTCTGGTTGTGGAGGTTCATGTGCTGGATGAATAGGAGAGTAAATGGGTTTGGCAAAGGCTCCGAATCAAAGTTGAGCCAAGGATGGGAAAAGGAAATTATGTTTCATAAAAAATGACATATCATGATATCATTACCATTTTATGAGATAAAATCAAAACATTTATAACCTTTATGATTAAGGGGATATGTCGAATTAAAAAAAATAACACATATTACATTGATTGTGACCTTAATCGATATAATATGTACTAAGTTTATAAAAAAGCACCAAAACATATTACATTTGTTGTAACCTTAAACCTATGCAATATCTCTTTGATGATTATTTCTCTATTAAAGCGTTTTCTCTGAACCAAGGTTATATTTATATAATATTACATCATTTTTACTATCAATGTAATAGGTCTTCCATTTATTACATCGTTTGATATTATATTGGTTCGAAAACCGATGTAATATGATATAAAAAATTGACGTGATATCTTTTTTTTACTAGTGATAAACATTTGGAAAGTCATCCATGTGAGTGGAAAAAAAATTCCCGCTTGAGAGTAATAACATGTAAATTTTGGTTATTCTAAACATTTGTAGCTAAACGATTCCAAATAGTCATAGTCATGGAGTCTTTCTTCCTAACATTAGTGAGGAAATCAAAAGAGAAGGTAGAGTAGTTTCATTAAAGTACAATAAAATCAAATGTTATCCATTATTCGTGATCAACATAGGTTGAAGTTTAGGTTGAGAGATGATATGACGAAGAACTCTAATAAAAATATCAAAAAGTTTAACTCATAAGTCCTTCTCCATGTCCAACATGAAAGGAATGATATTTTTTATGTTAGTGACAGTGAGTGATGGGTGCAAATTAGGTTTATCCAATGAGGACTTTGGCGGAGGAACCACAGCGACTTGTGAGATCAAGATCAAAGTTGTTTGGAAACATGACATTAATAGTGTGACACCGGAGCATGACGAAAAGATGAGACAGTGGTTGGACTATCAGGTGGCGGCATGTTGTCGTTGGGACCATAGGACAACGCGAGAGTGGGAAAGGAAAGGGAAAGGTAAGTTACAGCTGCTAGAAGCGAAAGGGCAACATGCGAGTTGGTGAAGAAAGGAAACGAAGGTGCAAAAACATATTGTTGGTAAAGAAAATTTTTCCAAAGATAAAAGGCATGGCGACAAAGTTTCAATGAATGTTCTCTTATTAGTTAGAAATATGTATATATCAAAAGAGTATGACTACACTAAACACTCTAATCTATGTACGATATAATTAGTGAAAACTAATTACTTATTTACTGAAGAACGATTAGCTTAATTATAGGATAATAATTCATAACACAATTGGATTAATTAAAAGAGAAATTCATAATTCATCATCCACGAAAATCTTTCCTTTTTAGTTACTTTTTTTATTTTATCTTTATTCTTTCCATTGTTTGTTATACACGTGGATATTTAAGAATTTATTGTTATTCATCACCTACTTACTCTAATATGGAATGTTGATACTCTTATAAACTCAAACTTCATCCCAACACATTATTCAACGTTAAAATTTTCAGCGACATTTGAAGAATTTAGAACTTATTAAAAAAGAAGTTGCTGTATTATACATGACCTTCAAAGGAAATTTTACCTTCTTATCATTTCTAGGCATACAAGAATAAAGGTACAAATTTCTAGACATATAAGGGAAGAAAAAATTAAAATATATGTTTGTTCATATTTGAACTTTTTTTTATTTTTTTTTTGTTTTCACATTTTTTTTTCTTTTCTTTTGTTCACACATTTTGCTTTTAGAATTGTTATATATATATATATATATATATATACTAAAGAGGTGTGTGAGAAATGTAGCATATATGCATGTTTATGTATTGACGTTCTATGCTTTGCTGTTTTTCATTTGAACATACGTTGTAGGTATATCTACATTACAATAATGACGAGAAGAGTAAAATACAATCAAATGTATTTAAATTGACTTAAAATGACATGTAAATAAGATGCAAAATGATATTTTAACACCAATTATTTGACACCATTTTGACACTGTACACGTGTCAAAATGTGGTTGGACGATTTCAAATTAAAAAAAAACTTTAGTTTTTTTTCCAAATATACCTTGTCTCAGCTTTTTTTTAATTTGAAATCATCCAACTACATTTTGACACGTGTGCTGTGTTAAAATGGTGTCAAAAATTGGTGTTAAAATATCACATAGATGATCAAAGTGAAAGCAAGCGTCAAGCCCGAAAGCCTTTTAAGCTAAAGATGTTTTATTTGGTTTGTGGTGGTGTTTCATGCCCTACACCAGGGCTATGACCGGGACTGGTGGGGCGGTAGGCATCACTACCACCTTCAATGGTATCACTGTTTGGTTTTTTCCAATAAACTGAAGGAGCTTGTGGACTCCGAGGTATTGTTGGTGTTATCTGAATGTTGTTCCTTGACGCTTCAATTGAGTCAAAGTTGTGTTGCAGAATAAGGAAGACAAGAAAGGTTAACATGATGTTTTTTGGTGCCATGAAATGAAACTGAGCACAACACAAGACAAGGTTACTGAGCTAAACCCTTACTAACTATAGCGTTATTGCTTCAAGAGCAACTTACTGAATGATCTGGATGAGCCAGATGAGAGTGGTATTTAACAAGACTTCCTCTGTACAGTTATACTCCTATAGGGCTTGCAACTTGAAGCATTAACTATGGTTTTAATGCACATGAAGATGTCTTGTAAATACTATTGGAAATGCAGAAACATATACAGAAGAGTAAGATTAATGGGAATATATCCAAAAGAAGTTAGTTCAGCATTACCTGAATCCATGATATCCCAAAATAGCTAATTTCTGCAACATGATAGAACTGTTAATTAACAAAATGGTTCTTCCACTAAGTAAACTATGGATTACCTGATACATATACATCTTCTATGCCATCCCCCGGTTTTCTTCGTTATCATTCTCTAACATGAGCACGACATGGAAATTGCTAGAGTTGCGAATTAAATATTCCTCTCAATTTGCTTGAAGTGCAGGCTAGGTCCCTCCATTTTTGTTATTCTTGAGAATCATAAAGTAAATAAGCAGAAGATCAGATATTGGAACAAGAGTAATCATTAATGTCGCGAGTAGGTCGAGCACTCGCAAATGTAAATAATATGTAAATATGACGAATTTTACCTTATAACTTAAAAAAGAATATATGATAGTATATAACTTTACATTAATTATTTGTTAAATAAATTAAATATTTGAATCATAACTGAATGAATTACTTTGTGATGCAAAGTCTTATATGTCTAATTTAACTTTATAGAATTCATAAAGACGGCCTTCCTCTTTTACATATTATAATATAGTCTTAATTTTAGTAATATAAGACACCTCATCACATAAAAAATTAATATCTAGGGTACAAAATTAGATAATAATAGGATAAATTTTATTAATGAAAAAAAAAATCAGCAAAATAATAATTATTGATGAATTTTATTAATAAAAAACAATCTACCAATAAAATAGAATTTACTATAAATTTTATTGACAGATTTACAATTTTAATTATAGACAGATTTAAGATTTTAATTATCAATAGGTTTAGGATTTTAATAGTCGATATTTATATCGGTAATGAATTCATCAATAAAATATGTGAGTAAAATTTGGCAAAATATAAAATTTTTATTATTATAGATATTTCTATCAAAAAATTTAATTAGTACTTATATGTAAATGAGTCTTAAAATTCCTAATTTAATGTTGATCATGTCATTGTAAAATTTGTTAATAAATCTATTGATAATAACAAATCTATTTAGTAATTGAATTCTTTCAAAATTTGTTGGAAAACATTTTCACAAGATAATTTTTTTTTTTTCAAACTTCCTTGAAAATTTTGTTGGCAAATTATATAAAGATATAAATGTCTCCAATAAACGTGTTGAGCCTGTATTCCTAATCACAAAATTAGAGATAATTCTATGAGACAAATGAGCTTCATAAAGCAAAGAAATTTATATATTTATTGTGATGATGTTGGTGCTCAAGCAGATGAAGACGAAGAAGATATTTAAATGCCTGACCCAACTCATGTTGCGGGATCATCTCATGTAGAAGAAGAGTTTAGTCTAGAAAGTTTATCTAAACAAATGTATGAGATGGCAAGATTGCAAAATGAGATGATATCTATTCAAAACACTTGTCATGAAGAAATTTGTACTCATCTCAAGAACTTTGATGAGAGGGTCTCTGGTTTAAAGAAACATTTTCACAATAGGGATGAATTTTAAGTTCACTTGTATGCTTTGAATATTGTATGCTTTCAATGTTCAGATGTTTGTTGAAATTAAATAAAATGTCTTATGTTCATTTCCATTTATGAATACATGTTTTTTTATTAAGGGGAATTATATATTAACTATTAACGCAACTTTTTAATTAAGATAAAAAAGGGGAGGAAATGTTTTAAAACTTATAATTTTTCTAGGCTTATTCACTAATGCTCCTTTCTTCCACAAGTTGTGTTTTTATTTAGATTATTACTAAAAGTTTTAAACCAAAGGAGTTTTTTATCATCATCAAAAAGGGGGAGAATGTTAGCAAAATGATGAATGTGAAGTTTTGATGATGTCCAATTCAAGTCAAGAGATATCAAGATTGAAGAAGATCCTTTGAAGACTTGTACTGTTATAAAAAGCTTTTGTAATAGTTGTAGTTTATTGTTTAGAACGTATATTTTCATTGGTTTTGATTCCATGTACTTTCATATTGTGTAATTGATGTTCAGAGTCAAAATCGTATTGTTTTAATCGATTAAACCTAGTATTAATCGATTAAACAGAGTAAGAGCTGAAAACTCGAACTGCCTCTATAATAATAGATTAAAATACCTTTTAATCGATTAATCTTCAAATTAATTGATTTAAGGTGACCGTTGGAGTTTTCTAGCCGTTGTACTCATCTTAATCTATTAGAAAGAATATTAATCGATTAAAAGCGTTAAATGACTAGAAATGAAGAAGGTAAGAGCTTTTACCTGAGTCTATAAATAGGCTCTTATTTTCCTTGAACAACAACTCTTCCCTTGAGCTCTAGAACTTTGAAATCATTGAGAATTGTGTATTTTTGCTCAGTTAAGGAAACTCTTATCTATGGAGCTATTGATGTGCTATTGTAGTGACAGAGAAATAGCTAGTTCATCCTTGGTGCATTCGAGGAATTGTTTGGAAGAGAAAGTCATATTTCGTGAAGCATTCGAAGGAAGTGTTTCATCGACTCAAAGGAGGTGCAGGTTCATCTCTTGTGGTATCAAGAGAGGTGTTTTCTAAACTTTTACAAATTGTTTCTTTATAATTGTAATTTGTAATTGTTTTATGAGTAATGAATTGTTTATCTTGTTTTGAGATAAGCGACTGGACAGAGGATTGGTAAGATCTGAACCAAGATAAAATCATCTGTGCATATTTCTCTCAATCTTGCTCTTATTATTTATCTTTATTATCTGCTTAGTAAGTAAATTGAAAAGAAATTTTAAAAGACACACTTTATTATTAAAAACCAATTATTCACCACCCTCTTGGTTTTTTATCCCATGCTAACTATTTCGCTGCAATCCCTCTAACAATTAGTATCGTATAAAAGCATCAAACCAAAATTCAGCACAAAACCTTGAACAATCAAATAACTTATTGCAAATTTATTTGATTTTTTTTTTCTATAGAAGAGCAGTTTAATCTATACTAAGTCTTACACTAAACAATTACTTAGTCTAAACAAAACAATTAGATATAAAATTCAACCAACTTATTTGCTATCAAAATTCAATAAAAATATTCACTACTGTACTAATATGATACTATCATAACGTATATATAACATAATAATCAATAATATAAGTGTAAGGTGGGGAGCAAAAGGGTGAAGAATAAATGGGAAGGAAGTTTTGTGCTGGAGTTTACATAAACAAGAGAAGAATTAAAGTGATGGGTATGGGTGGATGCGATTAATTAATTATACGAGAGAGAAAAATAATTTTTACTCTTATCACTAAAACTTAGAGTTGTAGAAAGAAAACTTAAAGGTGCACGCAGAAGCTCCTCAGAGGCCTTCTTCCTGCACCACCACACTCTTCTACCTACACCACCACATTCCTCGTTTACCCTTCATTTATCTCTGTCAGAAGTTAAAGATGGTTGGTAAAAAAATTTCCTTTTGACCAACGTCCAACCACCCATTAAAAGCAGTCCCCACTATAAAATGTAATGCACCCCCACAACGGAGATCACATTTCCTCTTTCACTGTGCTATTTCTTTCCTCCTTCACCATGTTATTTCACTGTGCTATTGTGGTGTTCCTGCTTGTTGTTGTTGTGTCACAATGAAAATCAATACGAAACCAACCTGGATCTAAAGAGAGGAAACCAAGCAATGAAAGCAAGGACACAAACACACGGAAGGGAAAAGAATGGAGGGAGACGAAACAAAACTCACAAAAAGAGAGAGAAAGATGACGAGAGTGGGAAGAAGAAAGAATGAAAGAAATGAGGTTTTGAGTGTCAGGAATATTAGGATTTTAGATTAAAGGTTAAAAGCTCTTTTTGGTCCCAATTTTGGTTCAGAAAATTCGTTTTGGTCCCTGAGTTGAATTTGTGTTCAATTTGGTCATTTTCATTAACACCGTTAAAATTGTTAACGGCAAGGTGTCCAGCTCTGCAACTGCTATGTGTGGTGTCAATTTTTTGCTGACTAGGAAACCTTTTAAGTTGGAATTAGAATTTTTTAAAAAATTTAGAAGG
>NC_028357.1:4514014-4549163 GCF_000741045.1 Vigna radiata var. radiata | reverse complement strand
TCAAAGCGTTTTCAACCTTTCAACAGTGCTACCATCCTCACAGAACCGCACAATCTCTTTCGGCGAGAGACGACCATCATCCACCAAAACCAGACCTACAGAGGAAAACCCAGAAACTCAGAAATTGCCATCATCTCTTTTGACACCACCATGCAAAGTCGTCTTCGAACTCTCAGGCCACCATAACCTCCACCATCGTGCAGCCATCATCATCACCTCAGTAGGCCGTCGTCAACCTCATCGCAGCACCATCCCAAATCGTTTTTGCGTCACCACACTAAAGCACGACCTCCTTGTCGTCGTGAGCCTTCACTGCCGCTGCGATGCCAACATCACGAAAGTCGCTGCAAGCCCCTCTGTTACTCTTCTCCATTCGCGACTTGCAAGCAAAAAATTGGCAAACCAGAAACAACCACAGAACACAATAAACCCAATGGTATCAGAAAACCCTCTCGCTCTACGCTCTTGACGGTGAAGGAGGAAACCTTTTCCCTTTTCCCCAAGCAAACCCTAATTTTGGATGGGAAAGAGGCAGACATGTGTCAAGACCCCATTGGCACGTCCATCTAGTCAAAGCTGGTCAATGTTCCCACTTTGCCTTTCTAAGTTTTTAAAAAAATTCTAATTCCAACTGAAAATGTTTCCTAGTTAGCAAAAAACTGACACCTCACATAGCAGTTGCAGAGTTGGACACCTTGCCGTTAACAATTTTAACAGTGTTAATGAAAATGACCAAATTGAACATTAAATTCGTTCTTTGGGACGAAATTGAACACAAATTCAACTCAGGGACCAAAACAAATTTTCTGAACCAAAATTGGGACCAAAAAGAGCTTTTAACCTAGATTAAATAAGGGAAAAGTAAAAAAAGAAATTTACTGAAAGTTACTTTTGAAATAAAAGAAATTGAAGAGAAGGGTGTGGTGATGTAGGAAAAAGCCCTCAACCCCTTCTGGTAATAAATTTGGGCCATTACATAAGAGAGGCCCATTTCTATGCACGTGCATGTATCGATTCAGATCACACTTCAACTCTGCTCACCAAAGTCTGCAGCTTCTCTGTTGCAACAAACTCAAGTTTCTTCCTTGCCGCGAGTCACTCTGAACACTGCACTCAACCAATCCAAAACAGTGTGTTAACACAAAACCCCACACCATTCTCTTCTTCACAACGAATCTCCAATTCCCATTTTTCTATTCACTCCTTCCAATTTCCTTCGTCAACCCAATCCACTGCTTCCACCGTTTCAACGCAAAATTCAAGTATTCTTGAAGAGCCCTTCCGATGCTCATCACCGGAAACATTCGTCCATGAATCGTAAAATGGAGGCTGTGGCTGAAAACCCCGCAAGGTCGAGGGGGTTCAAGTACGCATCCATAAACCCTAACAAACCTCAACAGTCCCCAATTCCCAAACCCAACCAATTCCCCTCCCACCTCGACGCGCCCAACGTATCGTCTTCCGCTCGTGCCCTTTGTGACATCCTCACACGCGCCTCCCCTCACGACATTGAAACCGCCCTCTCCTCCTCGGGAATCGATCCCGAGGAGGACCTCGTCAAAGAGGTCCTGAAACTCTCCTACAATTACCCTTCCTCCGCCGTCAAGTTCTTCCGGTGGGCCGGGCGAGGCAAAAAGCACCCGGCTCATACCTGGAACTTGATGGTCGACCTGCTGGGTAAAAACCAGCTTTTCGAGCCCATGTGGGACGCCGTCAGGTCCATGAAACAGGAAGAGAAGCTTTCTCTCTCCACCTTCGCTTCCGTATTCCATAGCTACTCCGCCGCCGGTAGGTTTAACGAGGCCGTCATGAGCTTCGACGTCATGGACAGGTACGGCGTCAAGCAGGACGTGGTGGCTGTTAACTCGCTCCTCAGCGCCATTTGCTGCGAGGACAACCAAACATCCGTGGGCGTCGAGTTTCTCGAGAGCATCAAGGCGAAGGTGTCGCCTGACAGCGACACCTTTGCCATTCTTCTCGAAGGGTGGCAAAAGGAAGGCAATGCTGCTAAAGCTAAGATCACGTTTGGTGATATGGTGGCTCAAGTTGGCTGGAACAAGGACAATGTTGCTGCCTACGACGCGTTTTTGATGACCCTCTTTAGCGCTGACCTTATGGATGATGTTGTCAGGTTCCTTCAGGCTATGAAGGACCATGGTTGCTTCCCAGGTTTGAAATTCTTTACCAACGCGCTTGACGTTCTTGTCAAGCGAAACGACGCCCATCACGCTATCCCTATGTGGGATGTGATGGTCAGTGGCGAGTTAGTGCCTAATTTAATCATGTATAATGCCATGATTGGGTTGCTCTGCAACAATGTTGCTATTGATCACGCCATTCGCCTGCTCGATGAGATGGCTTTCCATGGCGCTTTTCCGGACTCCCTTACCTACAACATGATCTTTGAGTGCTTGGTGAAGAACAAGAAGGCGCGTGAGACGGGGAGGTTCTTCGCCGAGATGATCAAGAATGAGTGGCCCCCTACCGGCCCTAACTGTGCTGCCGCCATTGCAATGTTGTTTGAATGTGATGATCCTGAAGCAGCGCATGAAATTTGGAGTTATGTTGTTGAAAATCATGTCAAGCCGCTTGACGAGAGTGCGAATGCCATGCTAGTTGGACTTTGTAACTTGAGTAGATTTTCGGAGGTTAAGAGGTTGGCTGAGGATGTGCTTTATAGAAGGATCAAGGTGTATGAATCTACAATGACACTCCTGAAGGATGCCTTCTATAAAGAAGGTAGAAGTGCAAGAGACAAATATGATAGTATTTTTAGGAAGTGGAAAGCTCATGTCCCTTTGTAATCTAAAAATTAGTTGCTTTTCAACCTTTGTTGCCAAAGGCAGGCAGGTTATACTTGTTCTTGACTGTCTTTGATGGCTAAAGTGGTGTTCTGCAACTATTATCATATTCATTCCATGATTGCCTTTCCCTGTGATAATCTTTGTGGTAGTAGTTATATTTCTTGGCTAATTCCTTTTCTTCCACTTATTTTAAATATCTGTTTTTGGGCTTGTCATACTGCAGTTTAGGATCAACTTATTAATAAATCATGAACCATCGGCAGTTTGCATGCAAATTTCTAGAGTTAGTTTTCATGACGGGGTGCTCATAATATATAATATTTGGTAGAACTTAAATGCTTTCTGTAAATATTTTCACTTCGCTTGCCTCTCCATGTTTTGGTTCACATTTGTGGTGCAGGCAGTTCTTGTTGGCCTTTTCATTAAAATCATGCATCTTATGACAATGTTTCACATTGAGTTTCCTTGTTTCATGTTTCTACATGGTTATTTTACTGTCTATGTATTTGCATGTCAATTTTCTGTCATCACATTAGAGGCCTTAAAGCTTATGGATTGCTACCCTGTGGGAGATGAGGAAGAGGAGCATAAGTTCTCCACAGTATAGAGATATGGGAACAGGGATCATAAACCTCACTTGGCAAGTCTCCAAATATTTTAAAAAACAAAGTCATCCGTAACTCTTATTTATGTATATATCATATAATTGACAAGTTATCTTTTCTCTTGATATTGAGTATATAATGTGGTTTTTGATGATTTATGATTATAATTTATTTTCTAATGTTGGAGATTCACTCACTTAGATGGCATTCCTTATCCTACCAAATGAAGTCAGTTGTATGGATTCACTCGTTCTTATTGGGCTTGGTTAAAGGCCAAATTCTCAGGAATGTTAGTCATCATGGGGTTGCTCTCAACAATTTTATCAATGTTTTATTTTGGTCTTTCTCTCTCTTTTCATCACCAAAGACCATGCAACTATTCCTTACTGGTGTTGCCAGTGAGATTTTTCCCATATTCAAACTACCTTATTTGAATTTTATCATCCTTTCTTAATTGGTAACACACCAATAAATCCTTGTATTATTAATTAATCGTTTTGTATGTTGTTCTTTCTTGTGTGACCGCTCTCATTTATTGTCAAATTTTATTGCTGCTACCCCATATTTTTCTCTCGGTTTCCCCTTAACTTAAACATTCACAAACATTCTTCGTACATGCATTAGTAAAGATTGTGAGAAACCACATTGGTTGACACAAGTGGTAGTGACTCGTGTCCTTTAACCAAGTGATTCAGGGTTCAAATCCTAGTGATACCACTTTTGGTATGGAATAAATCATGTTTGGAGGGAAATACCCACCTCGTATGCGCTTAAGGTCCCAATGATGTTAGTCATTGTTCACGGTGATAAATTAATCCATACCACTTTTACCATTTTATTGTTTTTTCTTATTCAGTTTTTCAAAGTTTTGTTACGGAAGTCGAACTGTGGGTATGTTTAGTTGCAAAACAAGCTGCTCCTATCCTGTCCAACACCCTCTTCCTTTACTATAGAACTTTGGGCACTCATGCATAGAATAATCATGGGATATTCTCTTTTTCACTTTCTGCATAGACTAATCTCATTCCTTTCTCTAGGCATGGCTTATCAATAAAGAACCCTGCAAACGACTGTTGTTTCCTTTACATTAAAAAGTTCTTCCTTTTTGTACTAGTGTTTGTGGAATGTAATTGCATTATATGTCAATACAACAGCTACGAAACTTGTTCCTACTAGGCGTGATTGGCTACATAAATCAAGAAAATTAATCTATAGAAAAAGCTATTGATTTTGATATTTTAAATAGTTTTTATAGATTTTCTCAGTCCCTTCTTTAATCTGTTAGATATTTGCTTGTATATGCTTAAATTTGATACTCAATTTTTGGTCTTGGAGACAGGCATGTTTTACTTGTTCTTGAAAGTCTCAGTTAGCTTTGCCTTTCTTTCGAGCAGTGTTCTATGAGTTTCATTGTTTTCACTCCATGGTAGCCTTTCCTTGTGGATAATGAGTTGTCTATGTTGTCTTTCTGTATAATTCCTTTTATTCTCCTTATATTAAAATGTTTATGATAATATTAGGCTGATCAACTCGGCTACCTAAGATGAACCAAGGGGTTCGTGAATTATATGGGATTTGCAGCTGTTTTTTCTAAATTAAGAAGTCATGATAGAATAATGATAATCATTATAGTATGACTTTCATGTAACTATTTGCGTTTTTGACTATCGGTTTATGATTGTCAACCCAGTCCTAGCATTTTCTCTTCAATTTGTTTTTCGTATTTTTTGTTGGAGGGAAGTTTTCGTGGGCTTTCATGAAAGTTGCGCATGCTTGCTTAGAGCAAAGCTGCAAACTAAGTTTCCTTACGTGGACATTTATCGTCAGTGCTTTGATGCAAGTGCCTCGTGCTTATACTCTATTAGATTTTGTGCATCTGTTATTGATAGCATTGCCTTGTTGGTGTTAGTGGGGACTCATTGTACTAGAATTGTGGTTGCAAGATCAAAGATTTCTTGGTCTCTACAACTGCGTCGACAACCGGAATTTAAAACACTCGGACCACAAAGACCCAAAGTGGAGAGACTTGAATGATAAAGCTATCTTACGGATGGGGTATGGGCCATTTCGACGGCTTTCATTTTTTATTTTTTTCTTGTCTTTTTCATGCACTTAAATTGTTTCAAATACTGATTTTTTTAAAAGATTTCTCTGAACATTGTTAGTTGGTCATGGGGTTTTCTACTTTTGAGGCCGCTTGATTGACAATTCCAAAGAGATACACCTTGCTCAACTATTTTTTTTACAGTATGTGCATCATTGAAGGATTTTCTGTAGCTATTTGATAGTGTTAAATTTTGGGTATGTTTATTTGGATCATAATCTGCCCTCTTCCCCTCCTCCTGGGCTCTCATTCACAGAATATAGGTACTTCTGAATCAAAATTCATGGATTATTCCCTCACTCGTCCTCTTTTGCTATTTCTCATTCCTTGCTCCAGCCATGGCTTGATCATCACAGAACCCAGGGAAAGCTCTGTTCTTCCTTTTAGTTAATATGTTCATCCTTTTTATACTAGATTTTGAGGAATGAGATTGTATTCTATGCCAATGAGGTGACAAGATTGTGGATCTTCATAGAGGGATATTGTGCATATTGCTGAGTGATAACATCCTATATTCACTTTTTCGTCCACTTCCTCCGTATTTTTACTTTGCATGGTTCATTCATCTCCCAAATATGCCGTAATACTTAAAAAATGCCGATATGTTTGATGCAAATTGTCCATAGATTTGGTAAAATTGAGATAGGTATTTTAGAATTTAATGTGGTTGAAATTTACTCCTTTATTTAAAGAAGGTCCATATAGTTAAACAGAATAATTCTGAGATCTCGGAATCCATAAGCACTCTTGACTCATCTACTGTAAAGCGTGCTAGTAACCTGTTACAAATTGAGGGTATCTTGCGTTGATAAATTTCTTCTATGATTACTGTCTGCAATCTATGGTTCGTCTTTTCCTCACATTTAGCTCATTTACACTGTATGCACAGATGGGGAAATATGTTATTGGTCTTTATTGTTTTTTGGTTGGGAAAAGATTTGTGAAAGGGAAGACTATAATTTCTAGGCCAGGGCTTGCACAAGATTTAGCAAGGGCTTCTGCTGCCTACTTATAAATACCTGACCAAGATGGATGGTTATCAAACATAAGCTGTTCAGCAAAGTGTCCCTGGATCCTTACCAACACCTGCTGGTCAGTGCTTCTGTTTATTACTTTCAATTGTACTTATAGATGTTCCTTGTCACATAGTGACATGTAAACTTTGTATAAATATTATATATATGCTTCAAAATTTATTACAAATGGTTGAAGCATAGCTCAAACTGATATCAATTGTTATTCTGGTATACTTTTGTTTACATTAGTAGTGATATCAATTATTAGCAAAACGAAGCACAGCTTAAGATGATAATTGTATTCGTTATACCTAACTGAAGCATTTGTTTAATACAGAGAACTAAGTAAATAATCTATATATTTACTATTGTTACCAACTATAGGATGTTATTGGTTGTTAGGATAACAGTTTACCATTATAGGATGTTATGTAATTAGAAAATAAAATAAATTAAGTCATTTGAATAATATTTTAGTTTTTAAAAAGATTACATTGTCAATTACATAATTAGAAGTAATAAACAGTTACAATAAAAGGTGATGAAAAAAATGATAAAAGGTTTTTGCTGGCAGGTTGAGTTCACCATTTTAACACCTCTAATCATACATAAATAAACATACTTTCTCTATTACAATAAGAAAAAGATAATATTGGTGGTGCAGTGACTATTGATTGGAAAGTAGAATTAATCAAATGGTGGTTAATCCCAAAGATGGATATATTATAAGCTAACTTCTTGAACTCACCAAGACCATTATAAATGGTTTGTTATGCCATTTTGGACACTTGTCACGTTTTAAAGTGTTATGAATCAAGTGTTTTGGGATTTATTTATTGAATCATGACATACTTTTCTTTTGTATTTTTTAAAAAAAAAATGAAAAATAAGAAAAAATATCAAATGAATGAAAAAATTTTAGGTGTGTAAAAGAATATCTTAGTTTGTGATCGTATCAGATAAATTTATTATGTTATGTGTAGGTGCCGTTTTTGTTTACATTTATTGAAATGGATAAATTTTAAAAAAATTATATAAATGATAAAGTCTTCACATCCCATTTCTTTTGTTGAACTTTTTTCTAAAAATGATATCTCAAGAGAAACATGTTTTGATTGTAATTTATACACAATGATAATTAATTTTCTTTGCATGAAGGGGTATAAATAATGCAAATGCAACTTTTTTTTAGACATGTTAAAGTAAGCTAAATCTACTTGTACAGGTTGTTTCATTGTGATCTGAGTTAAAAAGGAATTAACTCAACTCAACTCACTTTTTCGTTAATTATAAATTTTATAATCCACGTCATTAAAAAATAATGGGTTAAATATGTTTTTAGTCTCTATATTTTGGGGCGATTTTGATTTTAGTTCCTCTTTTAAACTAAGGTACAATTTAGTCTTTCAACTTTAGAAAAATCTGGTTTTAGTCCTTTTTACCAATTTTTTTTTTAACTTTATTTGTGGTTTCAAACGCGTTTCTCAGTTAACATTGAAGCAAAAATGTGTCAAACAGTGTAAACAATCCAAATGCTATAATGAAACATGCTTGAAACAGCAAATAAAGTTAAAAAAAAAATTGGTAAAAAAGACTAAAACCATAGTTCAAGCAAATAAAGTTAAAAAAAAATTTGGTAAAAAGACTAAAACTAAAGTTTTCTAAGGTTGAAGGACTAAATTGTACCTTAGTTTGAAAGAAAGACTAAAACCAAAATCATCCCAAAATATAGGGAATAAAAACATATTTAACCCAAAAATAATATACATTATTATGTTTTTTTTAATTTATTTTATATATTTATGGAGTACAGTCAAAGTGAATATACTTGACCCATTTTTTTTTTAAATAGTACAATTAAATTGTTCAATTATATTATTTTATATTATATATAAAATAGTTGTTAAAATTAAAATATAAATTTACATAATTTGATAAACAAATAAATCAAATATTTAAACAACATTCTAATTTAAATATATATATATATATATATATATATATATATATATATATATATATATATATTGTCAAGTTACATTATTAGATATATTAAATAATCATAACAATAAAACTTATGAAGATGATAAAAATATAACAAAAGATCAAGTATTATGTTTGTAAGTATTTACATATAAAATTTGTGATTGATAATTAATACCTACAAATAATAAATATTTTAATATTTGTTTAATATAAAATAATGAGAAAAAAATAATATCGAATAAATGTAAAAAAAATTAATACGTGAAAAAGGTATATTTCTGAATACATATATAAAATCCACAAACAAACAAGTTTATTTTAGTTAAAAGAAAATAAAATGATTAAATAAATTGTTAGATTCAGGTTTGTGTGAAATTGATGTATGTTTTGAGGTACACAAACAAAAGGAGAGAATTTGCTGTGTAGAAAACAATAGAAAAGAATAATCGAGTAGGATTTAGCACTGCAAGTTTGGTATTTTCACCTTTTTGAAAACCAAATAGCGGCTATGATTCATAGTTGTTGAGAAGCTTACGCCATAAATGCACTACATCTAATGCTTTCAAGGGAGGAAAAGAAGATACCAACCTTCAATCAAAGTAGAGTTAAAAGAACTATAATCTACTTCACTCTCTCTCTGCAGGACCTTTTTCCATATACCATTAAATTATCCATTTTTACTCCTTTGTCTGTTCATGCTGTTTCTCCATGGCCAAAACCATGCCCAAGTTCAAGGGGAAACTGGTGATGGGTGCAAATGGCCGCACCAACCCTTTGGTCTGGCTGGTGGCAATTATCTGCACCGTGATAGCAGTGGCAGTGGTAGTTGTAGGCATTGTAGTGTTCATTGGGTACATGGTGATCCACCCCAGAGTGCCTGTGATAAGTGTGAACAATGCTCACCTTGACCTTCTCAGAAATGACTATGCTGGTTTGCTCCAAACCCAACTCACCATTGTTGTGACTGCAAAGAATGGGAATGCCAGGGCTCATGCAACCTTCTCTGACATCACCTTCAACATCAGCTACCAAGGGCAGGACATAGCTGTGCTTGTTGCAGACCCTTTTGAGGTGCCAAAGAACAGCTCAAAGGACCTCAGCTACGTTGTTCAGTCATCATCCATACCCTTGAGTCCTGATCAGATGGAGCAAGTGGGTAATGCCTGGAAAAAGAATGAGATTGAGTTTGATTTCACAGGGGCTGCAAGAACACAGTGGAGGGTAGGACCTTTAGGCTCTGTTAAGTACTCCTGCCATCTAGATTGTGACCTCAAGTTTCGACCTTTGAATGGGACTTACATACCCTCCCGCTGCACCTCCAAATCACATTGATTCTTAGTTAATGCTTTTGCACATATTTTCTCCCCTTTCTGTAGTCTATTGTCTACCTCTTTTTCATATATATTTCCTTCACTTTCTTAGTAATAAATGTAGATTTTCAGGTAATGAAATTCTGAATATTTTGAGTCTTGCTTTTTGCAGATGTTTAACTCAGTATGCATCTATATTGATACTGTTTAGGAAACTTATAGTTGACTGAATCAAATCAATCATCTGTGTATAGATTTAGAACATGTTGATCAGATTTTCTTTGTTTTGCTGCAACTGCATACCGTTGTTTTTCTTTGTTGGCTCATCCTGACAGAATGGGAAAGTAGAGATGATTTGCAGAATTATACCTTTGTTTAGGTTTGTAAATGCTGATTTAAGCAAACCAAGAAAGTGGGAAAATATTATAGATGGAAATTGAAATTATCGTGAAGAAAGAGAATGGAAGAAACTAGAAAAAAAAGGCTAACATTCCTCCACTATAAAAAGTTGTTGAATAGTTTAAGTATTTGCTTTTCCTTTGGTCCATTTTTTAATGAAACCTTTCCCTCGAGCCTTGTATGTTCTACAAATTTGACAGTCTTAATTGTTAAGTTTCTACGTATTGCTTCTGTGATAACACTTTTTTTAGTTTTTATATAATAATGCTACAATACAATTTATGTGTAAGTGTCAGGTTCACATCCCAAGAAAACTTTACCCAGTATCAGTTTAAAGTTAACAGAGAATGTTCAATTACTAATGCATAATGACCAAAAAAGTAATAAAAAGAGCAATAAATCTTTTTATTAGAGGTTCATGTGTATTTTATTCAATAAAATAACGTGACAATAAGGATTTTTTTTATAGTTGTCTTATGTTAGTTTAATGTAATTATTGATCTAAAAAATTTCAAAATGTTATTTAAAAAGTAATTTATATTAACGTTGTGTAGAAAATTTAATTTATATTAGTTGAAAAATAATATTATTGACCTCAATCAAAATATATTTGTGAAGTTAATTTAGAAGTAATTATACCAATTAGATTGAGAAAACTCTTATTAATGTTAATCTAGAAATTATTTTGATTTAAGTTTTATTCAATGTGGATTGAAGACAATTGTGATTCACTTTAATTAATAAAATGTATTGTACTGTATGTCCATACAAACCAATCGAACTAGACCACTTAAAAAGATGATCGGTTGAATGGTATGTCATCTATTAAACGTCAAACAATTCAAATAATTAGCATACGCATTGTCTGGTCATAAAAGGAGGAAGACCAAATGAGCAACCTATAACATCACCTCTAATCAAGATTACTGGTAAGCATTACTTATCAGGTAATGGGTGTGATTGGGTTAGGGTTTCACTAATCTCAAAGCTCATCTCAAAACCTATAAATAGAAGTCAAAAAAGATAGATGATTGCATTTATTGCAAATTTAAGACTTTATTGTGATCTCGATCGGATTAATTACTGACTTAAGTATCGAAGTGCAATATGTATATCCAGACGGTTTTGAGTGTAAGCAAGGAAGGATCTTTGACTAAGTACATCTTAGGTTACCTAAGCTAACTTGTAACAAATTGTAAAAGAATGTTGTATGGAGATCTTCAATCCTACCTCCAAAATATGTATTCATGTTAATTACATTTCACATTGTTCAGAATCATTGTTAGCACTGATAAAAAAAACCATCCTAATTAATATCCGTTGAGAAATAAAACACTTAACCTGTATTGCCAAAAAAAGAAAATATTGTGATAATGGTTGAAAAATAACTACAAAATCTTTCGTGAAAAAAAAAACACAATGCTTTCATCTTTCATCTTGACCAAGTAGATAACATCTTAATTTCATCTTGACCAGATAACATTTTAATAGAAGTTGAGTAAGACTAAACATAATAGAAGATATGAAAAATAAAATATATTAATTTGAAAGAAAACAAAATATAAAGAATTTCAAGTTCTTAACTTTTAAACGAAATTAAAAAAAATCTAATTCTAAATAATTAGTTATAAGGAGTTAAAAAAATCAAAAACTTATCCAAATATGTGATAAAAAAATGAAATTTATTTGTGATATTATTATTATTATTATTATTATTATTATTATTCACTAATAGAAAAATTGTTTTTTATGATGAGTAAAAATGACCTATTATGACGGATATCTTGGCATCATAGTTCTGGGCATCATAATAGGTCCTGTGCATTTTATGACTGACAGAAAAGTCCATCATAATAGGTCTAATGTATTATGACGGACTTTCTGTCACCTATCATAATAGGTCCAATATATTATAACAGATTTTCACTTATCCGTCATAATATAGCGACATTACCTAACATATTATATAACATTTTTTATGACGATGATTCTTTCATCTATCATAATATGTACATATTATGACCATATTATGACAATTGTTCACCTATCATAATATGTACTTTTCAGACCTAATCTTTTATTACATACATTTGTTCACCTATCATAAAAACTTGTTTCACAAAAAAAAATCATTATTACATTTGAAATATTCATTCAATTTTCAATTAATTTCCTGTATTATAATCTCATCAATCAATTTATAATCAATATAACATGAAATGAATATATTCAATTAAACTAACTTAATGAAAGGAATTTCAAACATTAAATTTGTAATAATATCTAATACATAATTTGTAAATCAAACCACCATATATTAAATCCAAATATAACATCAATCTATACTATATTCTAGTCAAGTTTCTACAATTTACTAACACTTAAAATAAAAGAAGCTCACTTAGTTCTAATGTCTTCAATGTCTGGAACTTCCATTGGAGATGAATCATTAAAGATCTACAAATAAAATAATTAAGTTAGAACAATTTTGTAATGAATAGTCATATAAATATTTAGTTAGTTTTTTAATACCTTATCCCATGAATCAGTAATGTTTGTGCAAATAATGGTGTGCATATGCTTCATTACGTAATACCCACACTCATAGCTGCCTATTTGACGTCGAGACTGCAAATTAAACACAAATAATCAAAACTCATTCAAACTAAGAACACAAAAGATCATATTATACTCTAGCTATAGCCTTTGTACCATGTACCTTTGATCAATTTTGGTAAACCAACAAGCCAATTCCTCATAAAAATAGCAAAATCATAAAATACAGAANGAAGGTCAACTTCTCTTACATTAGGTGTCACTATTTGCATCTTCTTCCTAGATACAGATGGAATGCCCCGCAACCTTGAATGAGCTTCCAAAGACCTACAAAAGATAGACATTCATTATATCATTATAATCATATAGAAAGGAAACCAAATAGAAAGGAAAACTTACGCCTCTAAAATTTTATAGTGAAAATAGAGAAAATTAGCAAAAGTTGATTCCACAAATAAAATAATTAAATGAAAGGATATAATATTTAATAGGAATAGAATATGAAAAAAGTAAAAAGAAATAACAAAAACAATATAATGAAATCAAGATTTGTCAAATATTATGATTAGAAAAACAACTTGGAAAATTAAGTTTCTTGTTAGGAAAATCATCATCAGTGCATCAAATATCTTCAATGTTGAAGTTTTGTAACATCTATCCCTACGAATAAACAACCTAGGTATGAAATTGTGTTGTATTTTTATTACCATAGCTCTCACCTAATTTTCTTTATATTGTTATTGTTTTTATTAGAATTAAACATGATTGACTTTCCTCTCCAAGTAGTTACTAATTTTACGTTATTTAATTAGTTTTTTGAATCATTCTGTTCTTTTTTTTCCAAGAAATATCAGTTACATTTCTTCGTTCAAAACACCAACCAATCACCACGAAGGGGATCTATGCCTTCTCTGGGTTAGGGCTAACACTTCTTTATGCTTTATACATTGGTTTTTTCCCAATATATCAAATGCAAAAGATGTTTTACTTTTGTCCAAAAGAAACCACCCAAACATCTTACCACATGGAACACAACCCTTCAAATATTAAATATACAATATTAGACATTTCAATTTCATTCATGATTCATTAATTAATCCTTGAAAAAGTCTCATTTAGTGGGAAAAAAAAATTCCTAGTCCTCAAAATTCACTCTTAAGGACTATTGTCATGTTAAGGTAGATTCAGATTTATTACAAAACTTTAATTAACTCTTTTAAAAATAATATTATTTATGTATATATATAAAATTATATATTTTATTAGATAATCTATTATAATTTTAGCATATTTAAATTACTATTCTTATATCATATTAATTATTATGTTTTTAAATAAAATATATAATATATAATTTAATATTATCTATAATTTATTTATTAGTTTTATCAATTTTCTTAAAAAGAAAACTTATAGCATTCAAGAAAATGGTACATAATAAATTGTGATAATGTTTCAAACATGATATAAAAAAACATGGAGTCTAACTAAAATATGAGAATATTAGATTAATTTTAATAAAATTCATATTAATTTTTTTTTATAATGACTAAATATATATTTATTATATATATATAACAAAGAGAAGGTTTAATATCTATTTTGGTCCCTCTTTTTGAAGGGTTTGTTTAAAGTGGTCCTTCTTTTTTTAAAAAGTTCACTAAAGTCCTACTTTTTGCAAAAACTATGCACATTAGTCCTTTTTGCTAACGGTGTTAATTCTGCTAACGGCAAAACTGTCAGCTGACAAATATTTGATGACTTGTACAAATAAAATTCGTTGTAGTCCTCATATTGGTTTAAAAATGTTTATTGTGGTCCTCGTGTTGGTTTAAAAATGTTTATTGTGATCCCCCTTTAAAAATGTTTATTGTGGGTGTTTTAGCAGCATGCAGGCATGCTGGAATACTCGATCAAGCGCTCAACTACTTAGAGACAGGAAGCGGCTTCACAAATTTGTCAATGGAAAATGCTCTTGTGGAAATTTTGTGGTTTTCTCTAAAAGCAGTAGTTAAAACTTCATGTGTTGCAATCCAAAACTGATGAGTTCTTTTTTCACATCTCCACACTTATATAACACGTGAATCTACACTGATAAATTTCAAATTATTGTGATTGTAGTTTCCCAAAAGGTTAGTGCATGGATTACTAGATCACACGTGAAATCTTTAACATGTATTAAACAATGTACAAATGACTTACCCTTCTAAGATGACATGATGATCTTGGCTCCACAGAACTTGTGAAACATTAGATTTCTTTAGTTTACTAACACGTTTTTTTTTAGTAAAAGGGGACCACAATAAAAATTTTTAAATCAACACGAGGACCACAATAAACATTTTTAAACCAATATGAGGACTACAACGAATTTTATTTGTACAAGTCATCAAATATTTGTCAGCTGGCAGTTTTGCCGTTAGTAGAATTAACGTCGTTAGCAAAAATGACTAACTTGCACAGTTTTTGCAAAAAGTAGGACTTTAATGAACTTTTTAAAAAAGGGAAAACTAATTTGAACAAACCCCCCGAAAAGAGGGACCACAATAGGTATTAAACCTAAAGAGAACTAAATAATGGGTAGAATTTAATTATACATTTAAGTTATACCTTAAAAAATGAAAAAAAAGTAAACATATAAACTTATTATCATAAATTCATTATTTTAAACTTTCAAATTAAGATGTATTTAGTTTTAATTTAAGTCTAATTTTTTTTTCATACAACAAAATTAAATATGACTATCTTATATATTTTAAAAATATGTTTAGTTGCTCAAAACAAATTAAATATGTTTAACTAATTAAGGATTTCGACATCCTATAATGTTGCATAATTTTCTTATATAAACATACAACAATTTTATTAAAACTTCTTACAAAATCTATATTAATTTTAAAATATTTATATATAATCTTTTAGCAAATTAAAAATATTTAAAATTACAACAAATTAAAAGTTAACTGTATTTTTTATTATATTCAAAATAAATATTTTTTCTAAAAGAAGTTTTCATGACTACCATAACTTATAAATATTTTAATTCTATGAATCTTTTCAACGGCAAACATTTTTTATCTTGTAATGTTTTCTTCCCCCAACTCATATAGGTCAGGATAAAAACCATGTGAGTCGAAATTGTCATATTTATCTAGGATATTAAGCCCTTAACTTTAAACGATTTTCTTAATCGTTTTCATATATACGAGCAACATTTTTCTCAAAAGGGTCTACACATATGTTCTATGTGTCTCATTCATTTGTTTCCCATCACCATCATTCTAAAGCACTTTCAATATTTGGTTGTTTCTCATTGGTATAGAATAAAAAGTTTTGCATATTCATCCAAAGTTAATACGTTCACTTTCGTGGTAAAAATTCAAAACCATGTAATTTACATAAACTGAAAAAAATGCTAATATTAATAATAATAATAATAACCTCCAAAACAGTTTAAAACAATACTTCTAAAATCCTTAAAACCAACATATTTTAAATACATTGCTTTCATCCCAGCAATTAATGAAACCGAGTAAAAAAGGCACGTTAACTTTTTCAAAAATTTTAAATCAAGAACCATTAATATAACTCTTAAATTCGCACTAGAAAATTCAATTAATGATCTGTGGAGACAGATAAAAGCATTTATTTGCGTAATTTTTAAATTCAAATTGAAATAATAAGAATTGATATCTCAGCGCAACTATTAAATAGGCCACCTCCACGTGGCATACACTTACCTCCTTTCATTTTGAAAAAATCCATACATAGGACTCATTTCACCTTCCAGACCCCACTATAAAATCCTGCACCCCATTATCCTGACCGTTCGTGCAAATCAGAGCGTCATCAGGCACATACACCTAGGATCAATGGTCCAGATTTTAGGGAAGACGCTCTTCTCTACGTTACCCGATGCACTATTTCTCTTCTTACCTATTTCAACTTCATTCTCTTCTGTTTCAACTTTGATGCTTAGTCATTCTTCTCTTCTCTTCTCTTATTAAATGCACACCCAAACGCCATTACTCATTTCTTCCATTCAATCCTATTTTCTCTCTCTCTTTCTTTTTCCAATCACAAACCTTAACTTCTTTAAATTGTGCCACCCAAGCTTTGAAACACCATTTCCAAGATCCTCCATTTCAACTAGCTCAGGTTTTTTCTTCTTCCACTCTTGAGTTTCATTCTGCAACTTTGATTTTCAACTCAGGAAACTTCTCTGTTTTTCTTTGTTAATTCCGACCTTGTTTTTCACGTCTTAGGAAAAACAAAAACAAAAACAAAACAGTTCCTACGCAAATAAGTAATCATATCTGAAACGGAAAAGGTCGAATCTGCCTTGCACATGCTGCACTGCATCAGACCTTTACTTTGCTTTCTCACACTTTTTGACCATTTTTCTATAACTTAACTTTTTGCAAACAGTGTACTTTTTTTTTTAAAAAAAAGTTCACTTTTTTTTTTTGCTTTTTGTATAACGTATACTACTGATGATCATAAACTTGTAGTGGGTATATATAATAATACCCTTTGGTTTATTTTAATCTTTTGTGTACAAGAAAAAGAAAATGATCTTGAGATGTTGGTGATTGTGGACACTGATAGTTTCTGAAACAACCTTGGAGAGGCACGCAGAGAAAAGGATGTCGGTGGTTCTGAGAAAAAGACTAGGTTGCTGCACGAAGGAAACCAAGATCAGCATTGATTTTGATGCGCCAGAGAGTAAGTGCTTTCATCATCTATCTGTAATCTTCTGTTTCTTTTCACTCTCACAAAAACTTTACTTGTTTTTGGTTCAGGATTTCTCTCATTTTTTTTTTTTTTTTATATTTGAAAGGCTTCATTATTAGCTTCAAATTCAGTTGAATTATTATATCATCATTAATCATAGTTTCAACTGCGAAATCAAATCAAGAGTGAAGTTTGATGATCTTTGAATATGAATATGGAGTCTTTATTAGTGATTTTTAACAAAACTAATAAGTTAAGTGTTTCCATTCACTGACCGTCTCACATTTGTTTATGTTTTATTCAAACAAACAAAAAAAAAAAGAGAGATTTGAATTTGAAATTAGCGTTTTTCTCCACTGCGTACGTTTTTCTTCATTTGAGATGATGATGGTAACGTAGTAATCAATATATGTAATATTTTTTTTTTATCTTAATAAAGCATTTATGATTTCTTTTATGACAATAAATGTACATGTATAAACTAATTAAAATTTAAACTGAAAGTAAGCATTATTGAAAATTAAAGTAGTTGATATCATTTTAAATTTTGAAAGTTCAAAAAAATACAAAATTTACTTATTATTAATAATTAAAAGACTTATTACTTTTTTATATTCTGAATTTATGGTGCATCTGGATTTTACTTTAGTATAAACTTAAAACATGTTTTTGTTTTTTAAACTGAAAGACTAAATTCATAGATAAAAATGTAATTGAATCATACCATGTTTTTAGGGACGTGTGAATTAATTCTTATTAATAATCTTAAAATTGTTTTACTCTCTTTTTCACCAGTAACAGACTTATATTTCATGGTTCAATCACACAAAACAATACTTGTTACATGCTTCATAAATAAAACAAGCTCTTTTTACTTTTTTTCTCTTAAAGCAAAGATAGATAAATAAAAAGGAAAGTGTTATTGTCATTGTCATCGTACTCAAACGTTAGTAGTTTGTAAAGTTTGCTTTTCAACTATTTATTCACACTTTCTTCTCTTAATTTATTTACAAGTTTTTAAAGAACAAAACTTTAAACAAATATCTTAAATACTATTCATCCATTAAATGAAGCTATCCAAAAATAATAAAAGCATACATCTCTCTGATCCAGACATTATTTAGCAGAAAACAAAAATGAATATCAAAACATAACTTTGTACTGTTTTCTTTGTATTTGTATGGGACCCATGTGTGGGGATTCTCTTTTCCTTTTCGAGTTTCACTTATCTCTCATCCTTCTTCTTATTATTATCTTTATTTTCTTTCCATTCTGTCATATCACCGAGAGCTTCTGTTTTCCATTCAGAATTTTTTGTCTCTTAGCATCAGTTTCGCACTCAATTTTCTAAATAATTTTCCTTTGGTTATCCAATTCAATAAAAGAATGACTTAAAGTGTGATAACTAATGTATATAAATCTTTAACAAACTTTTCACTGGTGTCACAAGTTTGTGTTTCATTTTACCATATACAATAAAAAGATTTAAACCAAAATATTCAATTTGTTAGGTACCAATTTGAATATTCAAAACAAAAATATTCACAGAACTTGAAACTTGCTTTTAAAAAAATAGAATATTAGCTGAGAATGCAATGTGGAATACATGGTCAATGATGAGTCTTGCATGTGGGTACATGTGCTAACGTGGACAAATTTGACCGATGATTATGCCCTTCTCTCTGGTGTGAAACTAAGAGTGCAATTGGTGCTGTTGCAGCAGACTCTTTTGTCAAGCAATTCACCAGTATATTAGCAAGCGGTTCGTCTGACAAAGAGATATAGTTTAAACTAAAATGTCATTGAAAAATAAAAAAAAACACTTTTTTTTTCTATGTGAATTAATAACTATGTGTTGAAGGAGAATGATACAAGAAGTCTACACTTCTGAAGATCTATTTGGGTTACTTTTTGTGTTAAATAAGCTTGCAAATAGCTTGTAGAATGTTGTGATGTAGGTTAAGTTATGTTTCTGATGTAGTATGTGTTTGCTTGAATATGTTGAGAAAATAGACTGATTTTCACTTTAGTAGTATCAACAAACTGTGATCTTTAGAAAAAAAAATCATTTTTATGCTAGAAATGCTTCTCTGTAATCATGGTATTGATTCTCATTTTTATGGTACTTTGTTGATGTATTCTTTCCCTTTTTAACATTCCATGATAGATTCTCATTTTGGTGTTGAGGATTTGGAAATAAAATGAATTTATAATGTTTCAGGTGTTGTGACATATAATGGCCTTGAGAGTTTACCTTCGGATAATCGTTCTTGTGAAGGTGAAAGCATAACGAGTAGAGGAGATGGATGTATAACTGATTCATTTAATGATGATGACTCCAGTTGTTGTTCATCCAGTAAAGATGCTTTTGGATCATTCTCTTCAAAATGTTTGACGATGAAAAGAGATGAACAAGGATTGGAAGAGTGGGAACTCCCAGAAAGCCCTCCAAATTTTTATCTTAAACACAAGTCTGCCTTTGACGTTCAAAGTTCAGATGTAGAAGCCATGAAGGAGAAGTTTGCAAAGCTTTTGCTTGGTGGAGATATTACAGGAGGATCAAAAGGCCTCAACACAGCTTTAGCACTGTCTACTGCTATCACAAGCCTTGCAGGTTGCAATTACTTTATGTGCACTTTTTTACTATTATCTTTTGGTCTCATAGATAAAAAGTACATGTAGTCTGCAAAATTTATCCTGGAAAAAAGTGGACTCTGTTAGGATAGCTTTTATGTTAAAACTGATAAGTATCAATCTTTGAATCCTATATACACCCACATAATTCCACTTCCTAGAAAACATGTTACTTTTATAAGAAAATCTGAAAGTAAGATGAAAACATGCAGTGACGGTTTTTGGTGAGTTGTGGAAGTTGGAACCACTGTCTGAAGAAAGGAAGAGCAAATGGCAAAGAGAAATGGGATGGTTGTTGTTACCTACTAACTATATGGTTGAGTTAGTTCCTGCTAAGCAAAATGGTGCCAATGGTGGGATCTTTGAGGTATCTTTTATTTGAACTGGATTGAAAAGGGTGGAATATTATTTTCATACATATCACATTACAGAAAAAATAAGGTAGAAATTATCTTTGAACAGATAATGACCCCAAAAGCCCGTGCAGACATTCAAATGAATCT
Organism: Vigna radiata var. radiata; assembly: GCF_000741045.1. NCBI lineage: Eukaryota > Viridiplantae > Streptophyta > Magnoliopsida > Fabales > Fabaceae > Vigna > Vigna radiata. The sequence continues at coordinate 4,528,512 of NC_028357.1, read as the reverse complement.
TCCAGCACTTCAGAAACTGGACTCAATGCTTATTGTAGGTCATCTCTTCACTCTCATTTAAGACCGTGAGACATTGTGTTGTGTTATTAGCCTGTAACATTTTGTGGTGTTCTGTTTACACAGGAGACACTAGACTCGATGGTGAATACCGAGTTTTGGTATGCGGAGGAAGGAAGCCGGTCAGAAGGGAGGAACACAACTGGAAGACAGAGCAAAAGATGGTGGCTTCCATCACCGCGAGTACCAAGAACTGGACTTTCTGAAGTTGAAAGAAAAAGGCTGCTTCATCAGGGAAGGATAGTTCATCAAATATTCAAGGCTGCCAAATCAATCAATGATAACATGTTGCTTGAGATACCCGTGCCATCAGTAATTAAGGATGCACTTCTGAAGGTAATCAACTTTGAATGTTTGAAGTTTTATGCTTCTAGCCTCAAGCAAACTGCTTTCCATTATAGATGGTTGGAAGCAACAAGATAACAATGCTGTACCCAATTTTATCAAGAAATATAGCAATCACAATGATTTTTGGTCTTTTTCAGTTGTTATTTCTCTTATTCTAATTAAATCTGTTTGTGTTTTAGAGTGGAAAGGCAAGCCTGGGAGAGGAACTGCACAAGGTTTTGATGTCTGAATCGATTTTTGGAGAAGAAATGCTTAAAGCTCTCAATTTGAAATCTGAACATGCTATCCTAGAGACCATTAATAAACTGGAAGCAGCTACATTTTCATGGAAAGAAAGAATCATACAGGAAAGTAGTGGCAAATCTCCGATTCGAACCTCATGGTCCTTCCTGAAGGACCCTGTGTCAGGTATAGAGAAGATGGAACTACTGTTGGAACGTGCAGAAACACTTCTAAATCTGCTTAAAACCAGACATCCAAACCTTCCTCAAACATTTCTGGATGCTGCAAAAGTTCAATATGGCAAGGTAAGTTTCCTACTCATGGTTACATGTCTGTTTTATCCACTTAATTCACAACACTGTTCATACTTTCTTCTTCCCCACAAAATAAAAACTCCATTTCAAATTAAACTGTGTGCAATTTAGAGGTAGTATTGATTTCTTTCTAACAACTTTTGTAGGATATTGGGCATTCCATATTGGAAGCATACTCTAGAGTTCTTGGAAGTTTAGCATTTAGCATACTGTCTAGAATAGGAGACATATTGCAGGAGGATGCTTTCAGCAATCCCAATTCACCTATCTCAATAAGTCACTCTCCTGGGACAAATCTCTCTGAAGCTTGGGTGGTTGGTTCAAGTATAAGATACTCTTTAACAGACAAGATGAATGAGGCAGAAGGACAGCATGGTCGTTCCAGTTGTGGCAGTACTTCTGACATAGAACTCCCACCTACTGAGGCCAGTGCCAGCATTATAACTGCCACTCCAAGCCGTGGTCGATTGTGGTGCATGGGTAGAAACTTGTAAAAATTCTCCTAAAAAATTCCTCACTGTGGCTTCTGTAAATGATGAGTACTGTTATTACCTTACAAGTGCTATTGAAAGAAGCAAACTGACAGGTTTGCCTTATAAATTTTGGCTCTTTTGTTGCCTAGGAATTTTATATCTTGTCCACAACAATTATAGTTGTAGATTGTGATTGTACATCCGAGTTTCTTCATGGCTAGGCTAGCAATTGAATACTTAAAGGACGAGGGATGTTTCAAAACACTCGTTGATCAAATTTACTGGATTTGACAAATTATTTTGAGCTCTGGTATCTGTGTATTGAGTTTCATGCATGATGTTGATAGTTCTAGTGAATTTTGGGTAACAATAGTGTGATTGAGAGCGTCTTTCTTACATTTCTTTTAAATAATTTCCAAGTTAAAGATCATAGGATTTTATGCAATTCGAGCTTAGATATTTCATAATCACATGTATCAGTCGTCAGGCTTGGATCTGATTAGAGATCCACTGTTATGATTATGAATTGTTTCCCTTTTATTTGCTAAATAAACTTTTTGCCTAATAATCAAGTATTATTAAATTTCTGTCGTTATCCTGTATCAATTAAGAATTGTATTAAATTTGCTATTAAGAACTGTTATTGAGAATGTACTATTTATAGAAGAGAATACAATTGCCCTGGTATGGTGAGCATTGTCGTGCTGATGGAACCACAGCTATCTCTTCTTTGATCCTTGCTTCTATTGATCCTCAAATGGTTAATAATCTGCATTCTCTTTCTACCTCCTAAGAAAACCTAGGACCACTTGAAACTTATTTTCAACCAAGACAATGCCACCAAACATTTTGAATTGGTGTTTCACATCACAACATATCATGAAGCTTCAACCAGAATTTGAAATCGTTCCTGCCACTTTACTATAGAAAAATGTTTTAAGTGAATCAAAATCCGAAGACATTCCTTTTATAAGGTTTTGTAAGGATAAAAGAGCAATAGTTCTTTAATTTTAGAGGATGAAAATAGATAAAACAAAGAAAGAGCCTATAAAATCCGCAAGTTTGCAACAGTTTCTTTTGCTTGGTTGTCCTTTCTCTATGAAATTCTTTATTTTCTTATTATAATAAAAAGATCAGGTAAAATGAATTATTATATTGTTTTGACTAATGGTGTTTGATCGAGACTTTTATACATAGCGATCATGCTTGTTTGTATATTCTTTTCTTTTAGGCCTTGTAGGAGAATAATTTAGAAGTAAAGTTTTTGAGAATTAGTGGAAGATTTAATTTGTGACAGATTAAAAAAATTTACTTCCAAATTCATTTCATTTATCTTCAAATCTATTCAAATAAATAACAGAACAAAATTTATCTTCAAATCCTCTCAATTACTTTCTCTAAATCCACTCAAGTGAACAAAGTCTTAAGTCTTGTCCACTTGAATGGATTTGGAGAAAATAATTGAGAGGATTTGAAGGTAATTTTTTTTGTTATTTATTTGAATAATTTTCGAAGTAAAAATAAATTTGAAAGTAAAATTTGTGAGAATTAGTATGTGATAGATTAAAAAAATTTACTTTCAAATGGACTTTCACTTACCTTCAAATCTATTCAAATAAATAACAAAAAAAAAATTAACATCAAATCCTTCCAATTACTTTTCTCCAAATCCACTCAAGTGAACAAGATATCAGTGAAATTTTGCACAAGTGTACAAGGACATAATATTCTCACATTATGTCTGAGATTAGATTTGACAGTGTTTTAACATTATTCATAATAGAGATAGAACCGATTAACATAAAAACCACAGCAAACAGTTGTGTGGTAGAGAGTTTGAGTCAATTTCCGGGAAAAGATTTCTGATTAGATGCAGTTCCTGATGACACCCTCATAATCATTCTTTCTTTTGGTGACTCTTCTGAACAAGCCAGTCCTATGGAAAACACTTCCAAGTAAGCATTTCTTCTGGAATCGATCGAGACAAGTTATTTTCTGACAAATCTAAATACTGAAGGCCTTTCAATGAAACCAAGGAAGAAGGTATGGCTCCCCGGAAGAAATTTCCATGTAAATTAAGGAATTCCAAGCTTAAACTAATTAAATATTAAGGGAAGAGTGAGGACATACATAAATAGAGAGTATATATTACTAACTTCTAAGTTTGAAGACCACACTTAAATAAAAACAAAAATCTTAAGAAAATGTGACTTAATAAAAGAGATGTGAATAGTTTAATACATTTTAAAAATTATTTATTATATTTATTTTAATTTATGAGACATAAAACAATTTTATATGATAGAAAAGTATATAATATCTATATGAACAGAACTTTTAATCTAATAATTATTTATAAGAAAATATGATTGAATAAAAAAATATTAAATAACATAACATTAAAAAGAAACTCACTTAAGAGAGATTAAATTAATCGGGTAAAACTTTTATTAAATATCACATCTTTAATGATTTTATATAAAAAGATATATATTAATCCAATCGTTATGTTACAATTTAAGATCTTCAGTTATTAAAATTGACGGATAAGAAAATGATCAAATGAGTTATATTTTAATATAGTTTGAAGAGTACAGTTATATCAATTCTGATCTATATAAAATTGAATAATAATAACAAATATTATCAAATGATTTACATTGCACTATACTTTGAAAACTGTATGTATCATATCGATTTAGGTTTATATAAATGAGATTCGGAAAGAATGTTGTTATATTAAAATGTATGTGAATAGAACTTTTAAAAATCATGGTTTTGGAAAAATTTGTCCCCTTCTCTTAACAGTATATATATTTGAGGATTGTCCCTTTTCTTTATGTCCACTTTTCTACACCTCTTATAAGCATTTCATTTCATCACTACCATGAATTTCATGTGTATTGAGCTATAGGAGTGAATGATGATTGAAAACAGTGACAATGGCAGCCAGCAGAAAGTGCAAGTGACAGTGGATGCTCCAACACAGATATTCATCAACAACTACACACTCTTGTTCTCTGATGGCGTTGAATCCGATATGCATATGTCCCCTCTACAAAGTGGACATACCCTGTGCATAATATCATTAAAGTTAGAAACATTCTAAGTCTCTTTATTTGGATATACTTCTTAATAACTGCAGAAAACTCTTATTCATGAACAAATTTATCCACTTGCACCCTTAATTATGTTTTGGAAACAATGGAACAGGTACAAGTGTCCACTGAAAAAAACCAATGGTAATTTGCACTTAAATAATACATTGTACTGATACTAAGGCTTATAACATGAAATGCTACAACATTCACTATATTTTGCCATTGTAGAATCTTAACCAGCTCATAATCTGCAAATATCTAATTTCTGCCATCATTACATTCCATTATTTGTGCATAAAAACTGTAGATCTCATTTATCAATGCATAGATACAATACAGCAGTAAATTGGCTGTATTAAATGGAACAGAAGTAGTTTGTACAAATTTGAAGCTTTAATTTACCAATATAGTGATCCGGAAAACCCAATCAAATTTTCTCATACCTGTGAATCTGCTTCAGCCACTTGTCTATACATGTTCTATGAAATTCGTGATGGCATGGCAGTACTCTCATGTTGTCTCCATCCTCATACTCCACGAGGCATATATAGCATCTGTGAAAAAACAAACGGATTAGCAGAGTTGAAAATGTAACATACCTCTATAGTATGTAATACTTGCAGATGCTGTAAAAGTGATAACAAGTTGCACAAACTAAGCATCAAAATTCCAGGTATCATTGTACCATGTAGTATTTTCTTCCAGTCATGTAAAACTTCTAACATGCAAAAATCTATACTGTAACCAAAACCAGTGGCCTTCTGACAGTCTTTTTTACCTTCTTTTTTGTTTTGGGAAAGTTCATTAAATTAACAGTTGCATTAGAATATTGTCATTTATTTTAGATTATATAGTCAATTCTATTACATTGACTAGGGGATAATATCACACATTGACTACTGTAAAGGAACAAATATTATAATTAACTAAGCCTAATAATTGTTATGAAAATTGTTATTTTTGTGTTCTCTTACGTTATGTTGTAAATAACAATAATGAGAATCTATAAAGTCCAAAACCAAAATTACCAATACAAAAGGGAATAAAAGCAGAAATGAAAAATCCTAAAACGCACTGAAAAAACTAGACACCGAGTGGTGGTAAACTCAAAGACTTACTGAGCACCATCCTCTTGATGCTTGTGCAGCTTCTCATATAACTTGACAGGCAATGAATCAACAACATCATTAGGTGCAGGAACAGATCCACTAGAAGATACAGATGGCCGGGAAGATAAAACAACAGATTGCTGGTGAATTTCGTCTAGAACCTAATTCAAACATGTACAAAAGATTCAAATTGTATAAGATTATTATCATCAGAAATCAAAGTAAATAAACAGCACATTAAAACTACCTCAAATAAGGCTTCAGCAAGCATAACAATTCTTGATATGCTAGCTCTGGCACCGGTATCATCATTTGAATTAGTGTTTCGATTATTGATTCGGCATGTACAATGCCCATTTCTATGTTGACCAGACAGGATACATGATCTATCATGTCCAGAAAGATTTTCAAACCGGCTACCCAACCGCTGAAGAGCACGAACCTAAATAATATTACATGCAAATGAGTAAAGGAAATATGTCTGGTATGGATACTTATAAATAAGTTTCCTTCAGTCTTAGTTTTTTTTCTGCTTGTTTAAAGATTTATGATTTAATAATGACAACATAAATTATCAACCTCATCACTTTTGACGCGTTTGGATTGTGGCTTTTCTTCTTTTGTTTTAACAAAAAGACTGAATTTTCCTGGTTAGTTTGTTACAACATTATCAAATCACTATAGTTACTCAAAGTTCAAAATCCACAAACCTGGGACCGCATTCTTCTTCTCCGTTCAAGGAAATTGGACCTATGCTCCAGAAGATCCTGATGCCTACCTTCTCTCAATCGTGAAGTCTCATCCTCATAGTCTTGGATACCAAACATGGAGTTAGACATGCTAGATGTAGAAGAATTAACTGTCATGTGATCAGATGACGACACTCTTGAATCTCCCTCCGCCGGTTGCCTGTCAATATCCTGGCTATGGTGGCTATCATCTCTCGGCTCTCTTTCCTGTTGCAAAGGGAAAAAGGTGAGGTCTGAAAATGTTGTTCTACGAAGAACTCTGTCATGAAGTCTTCCAACACTTAAAGTTCGGCTAAAATGAACATTCTGTTCAACTGATTCTCGAGCACCATTTCGTTGATCAATATTTCTAGTGTCATCAATTTCTGTCTCTGTTTGAATTCTCGGAGAAAATAAGTTCACATCCAGCCCTTCTCTTGTGGGAACTCCATCTGTGGGATTTCTCTGCAAGTTTCCAAGTGTACCTGATGTAAGGACACTTGACCTTAAATTACTGGAAGCATCTTCATAAGATTGTACATGAATTTGATTGAAAACAGATGCATGAAGCAGGTCATTGCCTTGTAGTGCTTCTCTTCTGTTAATCGAACTTCCAGGAGATCTAGGGTGGAGATTACACTCATCTTCATTGTCAATTATTGAGAGACTTGCAGAAGAAACAGGACAAGGCCTTGATGACCCCAAACTGGTGGTTCGGCTAAGTCTGAAGCTTACACTACCTGGAATGAGGCTAAGCTGAGAAAGGAAATGACTTGTAGGGTTCAAGGAATGGGTTGAAGAATTATGGCTAGAGCTGCTAGCAGTTCTGGATGAGGTGTTGGGGATGCTTGTTTCTCCCCATTCATGAAGGTCAATGTTAGAAGGCATACAAGCTATTTCACTAGCTTTAACCTTTGTAAATGACTCTGTTTTCACCTCATACGACTTTGTTAAATTACCATTAGCATATGTAACATCACTGCCATTTACTTTATCCTTATCACAAGCCTACAGCAAGAATTACAATTATGGTCAGACAGTTAACGAGCACCATAAAACTATGTCCAAATCAACCAAAACTGCTGTCAACATTCAATTCAAGATGGTTATTCTGGAAATCAGATTTTGAATAGAAAAAATCGAACCATTCCAAGTATTACTTCCAAGACATGTTTAAAGCTTTAAGAAGACATGTCTTGACTCTTCTTAAAAATCAAGATAGCTCTTGCAAATTATTTGCAGACCAGATGCGATGCTCCAAGAGAATAAGTTCACCTAATTCCTATTCTCGTTTCTATTGATGGATAAAAAGGACGCAAGGTTCTTCAATAATAGATTTTATCATTAAGGTATATGAACAGCAATAATTCGATATCCTCAGAAAAAACTAGTTACCAACTACTTTATATTAACAACAGTGAAATTCAAAGTCCTGTTTTAAGTCAAATAACAACAACATTAACACAACTAGTATTTTAACATTGCAAATTAAAAACCAGTATACCACCACTCCATGTAAAAGCGTCTAATAGCATAAAAAACATTAACACTAATAATTTAACAACGTAAAAACAAGAATAGTACACCACCACCCCCTGCATAAAAAAGTTATTTTGCATACTCAATTAAAAAAAAAATCTGATAAAACGCGTGAAAGTTTCGAAACGACCGTTATTCTAAATCAAATTCATGTAGCATTGAACAGAACCGGAAAGTAGGTAGCTTCTGAATCCTCCGATGTTTGATCCTATTAAAAACCTCCATTTCACAATCCAAATAGCCTCAAAGCATATCGGTTAGGAGCTTATAGTAGGTAGAAAGGTTGAGGGGGACGATAAACAAGAAGAAAACGAAAACAAATAAACATAGGAAAGTGAAAAAAAAAAAAAACAAAAAAAGTAAAGAAAGAGCAAAGACAATAGTGAGTTACCTGGTGTGCATTATCACTGTCGTGAGAACCAGAAGTAGTTCCAAGACAATAAGATTGAAAAACTCTAAGGCCCGTAGATCGACCCTTCCTTAAACTCCCCGACGAAGAAGGAGTGGCTTTGCTACCATTGGAACCCATGAACCCAACAGGAAGTCTCCACTTTTTCAGTAACCCAGTTCACCAATTCACGAAACCCAGAACTCAAAATGCCTTCTTTCTTGAGATTCCAACTTGGCCAGATCTACACAGAGGTAAAACTAAACTTGCATTGGTATCTGAGACTGTCGGATTGAAGAGAAAATTGGTACAAATAAAATGAAAGGGTAGAGGTTACATTTTTAGGTGGTGATGGGAGTAGCTGGGTGAATGGGACAAAGCAACTGGATTGTTGTTGCGGAGATAGGATGAAGCTTTTTTTCTAAGAAAGTAATTGTTTTTGTTTATTAAACCGTGTTGAGATGACAGAGTTACATAGTTGGGTGATTATTGAATAACATTAGAATTCTGAGCAAGTTCCTCTAAAGTCAAGGTCCCCTATGGGACCAAACACTTGCTCATGGATTGCTTCCAAACTCCTAGTCAAGTGTCTTTATGAAGGATCGTTTCATATTGGAAGGTTGGTGTGAAAATAAAATCAATAAAAAGATTAATAATTGATATATAAATTGTGACAAAAGTGATTTTACTTTAGAAGTGGTAGGTTTATTACACAAAAAAAATCTGTCTAAATATAGAATAAAAGTGAAAGGAAAGTTTTTAGATTTGAATGTCAAAAATTATATATTTAATTAATTAAAATGTATTTATTCATATGTTTTTTTAACCTGTGAAAGCTATGTTCCATGAACTTCATCCTTAATTTGAGATACTATGTGATTATATATGATGAGAAGATATCATAAAAAATAAATAATCTACAATATAATAATTTATTTCGTATATCTTTTTCTCAAGTTTTTATGATCATGTATATTTTTATTATATATATAGGTTTATTTGATTGACATTCTAATTTTTATAAATCCTTTTTTATTTCTCATATGTTATTCCAAAAGGATGTGAAATTGTGAACCATATTTTAGTCATTTCATTTATTTTTTTAATTTAATAATATTAAAAAAAGAAAAGTCACATCAAATCTTTGTTTATCCTCTTAAAATCAATTAATTTATTGCATATACAAATCTTTTATTCAATTTATATGTATTATTTTTAAGAAAATTGTCAAGTTTCTTTAATATTTTTGTATGATATTTAGCATTAACTTAATAATTAGATCACTTTGAATTTTGGTTTGGGTTAAATTGATTTATTATTTGGCTTAAACTAAATTAAATTGGTCTTTGATTTAGGTTGAATCCGTTAAATTTTTTATTTACACTGAATTGACTTAATTTTTAGTCTATGTAAACTTGTCTCAACTTTTGATCCAATTAATTCATCTTAACTTTTGATTTGAATTAACTTATCTCAATCTTTAAATTATGCTAACAAATTTTGACTTTTGGCCTAGACGTTTCTCATTTCAAATTTTAATTTAGATTAAATTGACTCAACTTTCAATCTGAACTGACTTGGTTGAGCCTTTAGTCTTAGCCGACTCGACTAAACTTTTAGCTTGAGCTACTTTATTAAACCTTCAACTTGACACTTATGAGTGGGTTGAAATTAAAGTGAAAAAGAGTAAATTTTCAAGTTTTTTTATATTGCTTAACCTTACCAAGAATGGCAAAACTAGTCAAATCCAATAGGCCAGCCCAGCAACTTGATAAAAAAAGGTAGGTCGAGACAATGTTTTCAATTCTAGAGCCTGATAGCCCGACAGGCTAGTACGCGAGTCAAATCGAGCTAGTCTAGAAGTCCAATTTCATTAAAAAAAAATGGGTTAAATATGCTTTTAGTCCTTGAAGTTTCACTGATTTTTTGGTTTTAGTCCCTGCATGAAACATTGATGGCATTTCGTCCTTTTAGTTTTGAAACTCATATATTTAGTCCTTAAAATTGAACGGCGTTAGATTTTGACTAACGGCAAACCAGATGTGACGTCAGCATTCTCTCAGTAACTCACTCGTGATTGCGTGCAACGTTGCTTTTTTTTTTCTTCCTTTTATCCTCTCGTGATTCCATGGCAACTTCCACCTTCACCTCCTTCATCTCCACCCCAACGACTCCCTCTGCTTTTCCGCCAGCAACACCGTCGACTCCGTCTGCTCCGACTCCGTCTTCGTCGACTCCGTCGCTTTATCTTTGTTCAACAAACAATGTTTCTTCTGAAATGGTTGGCTCTCCAGAAATACTCTGCCCCGTCACTTGTAGTCCATTCCCATCCATGGTAATTCCCCTCTGTACTTGCAATGATGGTCCATGTCCATCATTTGAACCCCGAGAAGTAGAAACACGAGATGAATCATCTCATCACTCTCAAGCATCAACAGTGGACCAGGATAAAATTGAAGGACCAAGATTGGATAAAACAACTTGTTCTAGCATGTTTTGGGTAGAAGAAGTTGCAGCAGGGAGCACCAATGCAATTCAGAGATAAATGCTTTACTCGTATGGTGCTTGTATGACCCACTCTTGTGTTGTGGATACATGCAAGAAGACCAGCAATTCAACCAAAATTAAATACGATAACCGAATCATTAGCCTTCTTGGATACAGGATAATAAGTACTGAAGGACTAACATCATAAATTTCTGACTAACATCATAAAATCACATTAATATTCAAAGTGTAAATATGACAAAGATATATTATAAATGAAGAAATGAGTCCCACGTCCTTGATTAATAATATTATATTAAAAAAAAGTGTTATTGATAATATATATATATATATATATATATATATATATATTATGATATTTAAAACACAGTTAAAAGATTTTTTTTGTGTTAACGGTGGATTATGGTTATGGTGTTGTTTTCTTCGTGTAATGTGCGTAGAAATGAATCTGAAAAAACATGCAGAGTTGATGGATTGTTTTGATGTATTGTTTGGAGTAATGTGTGTAGAACTGAAGCTGTAAACTGTATGGTGTTTTCAAAGTATGCTAATTGTACGGTGTTTTCAAAGTTGAATAATATATATGAGAAGTGGAAGTTTTATGTTTGTTTCAACAAAGACAATTAAAGTTTAGTTCAAATGTTTGTCCAAAATTCTTTTTACAGTAAAGGTGGTTAAGATTTGGTGAAAGGAATAAGGTATCGATTGAAGATTATAATAGTAGTTTTTCATAGGTTTACAGACACCGAAGTTGGGAACCGAAACCTGCCGGTGCAGTTATGAAAACCTGTTCCTGCGGAGTTGATATGGAGCTGCTGAAATAGTTATTATAGCATGCCATATTGGCTTCTATAAAGGGCATTTTAATAGAGTGGTGCTAGGTTTTTATGGGAGCGGTTTTCTTAATTTTACATTTTATGGCTTCTTGATTTTATGGCTACTAACACTATTAAACTGGTTTTCTTGATCTTTACGTTCTCTGTAAATTTAGGGAAGCCATTGACTACTAATTTTCATACCTAGACTGTGCAAAGTACCGAGCTACAGTAGCACATCAAGCAACGAAAAACAATGGGGAAACCAAGGTATGTAAGAGAGGGCTTAGTATCACGTTATGTAGACTATGTCTGGGATTAAAATATTTGTGTGATATTTATGTTGCAGTGTAAGGTGGCCATTGTCACCGGCGGAGCCACCGGAATAGCAGACATAAAGGACGAACTGGGTCATAGTTTGGCAACTTTGTTTCGCTCAGACAAAAGTGAGTTATCAGCACTGTGACGTGAGAGACGAGAATGAAGTTACAGAAACAGTGGCATTCACAGTAGAGAAATATAACAGCTTAGACATCATGTCAGCAACGCTGGCATCGCAGGATCTTATTCATCCATACTAGATTTGGATCTCAAAGTATTCGACAACACCATGGCCATTAACGTTCGATGGGGACCTGCTGAAGTTGAAGTTGCAGGGTATGGTTCTGCAAATTTGGAGGGAATTACGTTGAAGGATAATCATATTGCGGTTTCTTGCTTCTGATGAATCGCTTTATATGAGTGACCACAACTTGGTCGTCGATGGAGGTTACTCCGCCGTCAATCGCTGGCTTCCTGGGATTCAAAAGTAAATTATCCCAAAAAACAACAAGGAAAATATACGTCTTGTCCTCAAGGGCTAACCATTTCAGAAGAAATACTCTTTGTTGAACAGAGATAAAGCGACGATGGAGGAGCAGAGGAGTCGACGGAAGTCACGAAGAATGTGTTGTTGGTTGAAGAGCGGAGGGAGTCGTTGGAGTGGAAATGAAGGAGGTGAAGGTGGAAGTTGTCATGGAATCACGGGAGGATAAAAAGAAGAAAAAAAAACAACTTTGCACCCAATCAGAGTGAGTTACTGAGAGAATGGTGACGTCACATTTGGCTTGCCCTTAATCAAAATCTAAGGCCGTTCAATTTTAAGGACTAAATATATGAGTTTCAAAACTAAAAGGACGAAATGCCATCAATGTTTCATGCAGGGACTAAAACCAAAAATCAGTGAAACTTCAGGGACTAAAAGCATATTTAATCCAAAAAAAATTAACTTACTTTGCAACACTTCATATTAACATAATCCAATATCATTAACACAATCTCACAACCCCGCGAAGGTTTAAAACTCAACTAAAATATGATACAATTCGGCCAAGAAACAATAGTCTTTATCAGTTCAGAATTAGTTTGGTAACCACTAATTAACCTAATAATCCATTTTCATATAAAAAATAAAAAATTACCATATAGTTCTATATGATATTAGATTTTCGATGATAAAAGAAAAAGTAGAGCAACCAACCACTAGTCTAACATTTCAATGTAAAATTCATTTCATTTTCAATAAATAGACCAACTCAACCCGATTATTTTTGACAAACTAATATCGTACTCAATTGATCTGTTTTTCTATTACAACCCAAGAGTTTTATTTATAAAATAAACTTATAACCTATAATTATGATCCTGGCGTGACATTTTTATGTTGTAAGATTTTTTACGATAAAACATCATATATATATATATATATATATATATATATATATATATATATATATATATATATATATATATATATATATATATCATAAAATAAAATAAGCATATCTTCAATAACTGCATTTTCGTTTTGATAAATAGGAGCATCATTTAGTCATAATTTGAATAGTATACCAGTACATGGTCCGGAATAATCAATGAAAAAAATTATGAAGATGTTAATGTTTGGCAAATATATGTAAATATATTGACAGCTTATCTAAATTTTTAAAAATAATACAAAATGAGTTAAAAAAATTAAAAAGGAAATTAATTAAAACTCATGTTACTAATTAAGTAAAAACAATTGTCTAAAATTGTTACTCAATTTAAACATGACCATACAAAATAATATATTAACAATTTTAAATCTTCATTTAACTCGTCAATAATTTATTCATATAATTATATTATTAAAACTAAAGTAAATACAGCGCCTTTATACATTATTTAAATATCTATAAGTTATTTAAGTTTCAAAACATAATTAATAAAATTAAAAAAATAAAAATAGTTATTGTACTATATGAAATATATCAATCTGAGTTAGCAGATGTTAATGGAGTCGACTGTCATAATCTCTATTTAAATATATAATTGATGTCTATGTACAAACGTCCTTTTTTAACCTTGATAAAACATTCATCTTCCGCATGGTTCGACCTTCGAGAAAATTTCCCGGAAGGTCACCCATCCCATAATTACTCTAGGCTAAGCACGCTTAACCATGAAGTTCTTATGAGTTAGGCTACCGAAAAGCAAATGCATTTGTTGATATGAGTAGCCAAATCAATTCCTTTAAGCTATCATTCAACTGTATAGTCTCATACCTATACAGTCTCTAGATCCCTCTCATTCTGGTGTATGTTCGATTCGTCCACGTGCTCCTTCCTCTGGAAGCCTGTAAGGAGCCGCTCCTTGTGTTGTAAAATGCTGACAGAATCACGAACAAATTTTCCTAAGGCGTGTAGAGTCATTGTCCTTAAGGACTTATCCGCGGTGTGCGCATGTCCCCCAGGATACAACAGGAACTTCTCAGAATATTTCTGAGGATCTCAGAACTAGCAAGAAACTCTTAAAAGAGTATAAGACTAACCCAGAATATTTTAGAAGAGAGAAAAGAGCTAGAGAATAAAACTCA